>NW_027192353.1:0-109019 GCF_041956635.1 Thermomyces lanuginosus | reverse complement strand
TGAAGTCTTCCTCGAATCTCTTCTCATCTATACCCATTCGTTGTTCAGGACTTGGTTCTCCTCCGCGTCAAATTTTGTTTTTTTAATGTTCCAGAGCTGATGTGTTCCTTCATAGGGATGTCGTGGAACAGAAGGTCCCAGGTGCAGGAAGCCCTGGCCAGATGCAAGCTGCGTCTCATGCGACATTATCAAGAAAGAGCCAAGCAAAGTCACGTTCAATATTACGCGAAGTTGGTGTTCGATTGAATCTAAAGAACTCTCTCCGAGAGTACTTTAGCAGTAGATGACGGTATGACGCCACTCATAGAGAGTGTGGCTATTTGTGGTTAATTTCAATAGAAATTACTACTTACGCCGCCTTACACTACAAAGCTCTGCTACGTAGGCCAATGTCGGAAGCAAGCGTTGAGAGTACTCTATTAGTCAGTTCCCTAGTCATCCATTTCCTCCCACTCTTCATCATCCGGGTCGGAATGGAACCCTTGTTCGCGCCAAATATCAGTGGCAAGTTCAGTCAAGTCCTCATCATTCAAACGAATGTCTCTTTCTGTTTGAGTCCTCGGCGAACGGAGGAACAACCTCTCAAATTCAATCACGAGCGGGCCACCGCGTACGATGATTCTTTCGTCGCGCTTGAAGACGGTGATGATTTGTTCTCGGCACGGAGGTCCATCAAGGCCACAAGGACAACTGCGTCGTGCCCATTTCTCGAGAGTGATTTCCGGACTATGTCGGTCGATTTGCATGGTGAGAACAAATTTCACTGCTCCATCGGCCTGGCGAAGCCAGAAATGCACATCAAACATTAGCTTCCAGGGTGTTCCCGAATGAGATATCTCCAGCACCCCCGTCGGCCACTCTTGACCCCGGCCCGGTGGGAGTGTCCATGGACGCCACCCACGGTCTGCTCGTATGCTGCCCTCCTCGCCATGGCAGGTCCTACAGCAGCTGGACAGCCCGCTGCGAAGGCCCACAGCATTGAGAGCACGCATCAAGAGGACATTGAACGTCAGATTCGCATACTCGTGCGCTCTCGAGACCGCTCCTCGAACGAGTAACAGCTCTTGACTCTTATCGTACGCGAACCAGCTGTGTCCGATGACAGGGTCGAAAGCATTGCGAAAGAAGTGTGTGAGTGTGTTTTTGTCTACGCCGGTAAAAAGCACCCATTCATTTTCGCGGATCTGCTCCTCCTCCGAATCCCACTTCCACATGCTCCAGAGTTGGTGTATTCCCTTGTACTTGATTCGTTTGACGCATGGCTCCAGGAACAGGAAGCCCTGTCCAGGTGCAAGCTGCGTTTTCGACGACATGGGAGCCAAGGCAAGCTCTTTGATTGCACAGGATAGTGCTGTTTCGAAGCTATCGTTCAACCAAAATCCCCGCCGAGTGCTAGTTCTACAAAGATGCACCTTGACCGCTCACTCGTACTCTTAAGTGGTGACGTCACTCTGTCAGGTACGAAGGGATGGCGTTTGATTGGTTGAGATGATGATTCCTTTCCTAATACAGTAAGTCGTACATTAAGAACATGCACACCCCCTCGGAACTCGCGGTAACCTTGCAAGTCAAGGACGGCATAATGACGATGGCGTCCTATTTGTAGGATACTCACCGAGGGAAGGTTAGGAGATATTGAAGACGATGCAATCCACGGAGTTTGCAACATGCACATGTTATTCCCTACCGCGAGTGTAATCGTGGGCCTACACTACGAAGCCTGGTACAACTGGAAAAATAAACTCAATGAATTGCGACCTCTGACTGCCAGATATCCAGGGATCTCACCGTTATGTATACATAGAACCGGATGCAGCAGGTAAACCAACATGTCGGAATGAATAGTTACTCTATTCAAATCACTTTCCCTCCGAGCCCAATTGAATCTCAGCACTGCCGCATATCGACTGTTGCTGGTTCTGTTGAGAGGCTATGTACTGAAAGCTTCACGTGAATGTTAAGAGTGGTCTATGTTGACGTTTTTCTTCCACGGACTTAAGGCGGACTGTGATGTGTTTGTTGACACCCTGCGTCGCCTCCGCATTGGTCGTAAACGAGTGAGACGAGCCTCTATCGAACTGCAGGTTAGAACCGACGCTGAAGAGCTAACATAGGTAGATATGTTACTGAACGACGCGCGTACCTGATTAATATTGCGCTCTTTCTTTCTTAACGCCTTTCTAAAATCCTCTTGCGCAATCGAGGACGAATCACTCCGTTACCGTTCAGAGCGGTTGTATCCACAAGACTTCAAACATTTTGGCCGCGGATTTGAAGTCCATTTGATGCAGACGCCTTCGATGAACCTTCCCAAATGTCGTCTAGAAAGAAAGGTTGCACCAAAGCCAGCTTGGATGGTTGGATTGTTTAATATTTGGTGATTTGGCATTACAAGAGGAGTAGTGATTGGCTTTCGAGCTAACCGACAACAGGAAGATGCGACTGTCAAACCATGAGGATGTACTGTTCATCCGAGTTCCAACGTAGGGATAGGATCAAGAGCAGCAAAGCCTCCTAATATTTTACAATTTACTTCGTAATGAGGCAGGAACCACTCCGTGGGCACTTTCCCATATTGCTATCATGGCTATCACCGTCTGTCTCCTCTGCACATACTATCCGCTTTACTGACTGCCATGACCTTCAACCTTAATCCACTCAGTGACAACATCGCTCGCGTGATAGAATGCCAAATCGGATTAACGGCAGAGCGAAAATTTTGGCGTGTTTAAGGCTTCGATGGGAGACGGCTGCTGACCGATTGCCATTCTGTCAGCTTCATGCCACGAGGAGTATATACGCCCTGACCGTTCTATGAGTTGCGCGCAATGAAAGGCATGCATGCAATTCTATTCCCTCGGCCATGTCGCAAAGCCGAAGAAACGCAACCAGTTCTTATTGGGCCTTGTCCAAACCACCCTTTTTGAGTGCAGAGTCCGTCCTACTCAAATTTCTATCACATGAGCGATTTCAGACCCTTGGTCTGCGATCTTAGGGTTATGGTGACAATGGATAACTACCACCATCTGCTGCACGTTCTGCAATGGACCAGGATTAGGGTTGGATTGGTGGACACAACGATCAAACCACCCAACCCGACGGTTGGGTCTAAAGTTTTAGGACGATCAACTACACCCAGGCTACCGCTCCCCTGATACAGTTCTGGTCTAGAAAAATCGAATCATTTGATAAGGACGATAACGCTAATCCAGAAGCAGTTAGCGGAGAGTTCGCAGAGGCACAAGAATTGAGGTGATCCGTGCGCGTCGGTGTGGGGGCAGAACTCCGCGGATTCTGGCTGTTGCTCCATTCCACGGCTTCGACGCCTCAGACAAGCTGACGACGACACCCAAAATCTCCGGTCAGAATGTTTTCATAGGGGATCTGGTCTGGAGCGTATGACGACGAGCGACGCGTAATAATTCATTGTCCATGCGCGTGACTTGGGAGTCGGTGGCGAGATGAATCCGGTTTTATATCTAGTAGCCTACTTACTCGTACTAGTGATCTTACTAGTCTACTAGTTCAAACTTGATGTCTGAAAGCTTTGATCAAGTTGTCGCTTGATTGCCACCTGTTAATATGTCGAGCTGCGCTCAAAACAGTACTATCTGCTTTTCAATGTCGGACCTCCAGGAGCCGAACGCCGACCCTTTCAGACAATGACAGAGGTTATAATGCCGCCCGTTTTGTAGGAAGACAACACTCCGTACTCATACGTAGACGAGAATGGCATGCATCAGAGCGCCAATCACGACAATGTATTTACGGAGAGCTGTTGTCCAGATTCTTCCCCAAAAGAGAAGCCCAACGCGTAAAGATCTAGACTGCATACTAACAATTCCATCGGATTCAAAGAATTGTTGCTCGAGTTCGGAAACCTACGACTCTTCCCGAGTACGAGAAAAAAAAAAGATCAATTCAGAAGCTCTTTGTTGTCGCCATCATCCGAGTTCGGCGCGTTTGAAAAGGGAATATCTGTTGATTACAACGAATTATCTCACCGATCTTGTTGACGATGTGGCCACTCTGGCCTCAACAAGAAGAAAACCACAAAAAAAATTCACCGTTCAAAGAGTTTTGCGCAAACCCAGAGATAAAAATAACAAAATGGCGGCAGCCATACCGAATCAGGGATAACATTGCGCCAAGAAGGACTTTATTTAGAAATCAACGGATATTCGCTCCGCATTTTGCCCCACCGAGATCGACGAATCAGATCGGCGGGTTTTACCATTTCATATGGAGAGGGGAAGGAGAAGAGACGAACCATTTGTGATTGATAATAAATAGATAAATCTTCCCCCATCCGCCTTTTTTTTTGTTGGGAAATTTCCTATCTTATCTAATATAGAAATGGACAATCTGGCCTGTTGCTGACATGTTCTTTATCCTTTGGTCAAAAGATCTGCGCGGGTGGATGAAAGAGCTTCGACAAATATAGAGGACAGAGAGAGAGAGAGAGAGAGAGAAAGAGAGGGAACTCTGGACAACGCGACAACTCATTGCCGTCTGCACTCTGCAGGGTCTGCCGCCCGTGCAGGTGGTCAGACAGGCCAGAGGGCTAATAATATCAAGTTTGGCTTATATTTCATTGCTTCGGCCCGGTTTCGGTCTGATCGGTTCTTGGACTGCGACGAAAGATTGATCTGATTGATGTGCACCATTGCGACTGATTGATCGTGCGACCCAATACTCAACAACATCAAAGATGATGCTCCTCAACCCGTCAACATCATCCTCCATCAATCAACCCACTTCGACGACGACTACGACCGCCAACAAGCGCCCAAAACTCTCTCTTCAAACTACAGCGCTCCCACCAAGAGCCTACGCCACTTCCATCTCCTCCTTCTCTCCCTCATCAGCGCACCGCGCCACCTCACGATTCTCCTTCAAGACAAATGATAACAACAACAACAACAACGCGAACAATGAAGATGACGATGAAAGCGTGATTCCTTACCCGCAGCCACGCGGCAATGTCCGCAGCATTTTGCGCAACTCACCATACGGACGTCTCGGGAGGCGCCGAGGCGCATCCTCTGCGGTACCACTGTCGGCCCTATCAGCGAGTGCCGTGGGGGCAGAAACAAAACACGTGTTTTTCCCGCCAAGGAAAAAGGTGCGGTTCGCGGCGAGGTTGGCGGAGGTGATTCCTAGGATTGCCGAGGAGGAGGAGGAGGAGGAGGAGGTGGCTCGGGATTCGGATGGCGAGGTGGATACGCCGGCAGATCCCGATGCGGGAGATTTGCACGGCAAGAAGAGGCTCCTAATTCCGAAAGAGCCGCACAATGAAAAGCCGACTACTACCTCGGCATCAACTTCATCGAATGATTCGGACGAGTGGAAGAAGAAAAGATGGTGTCAGAAACGAACGATTACTTGGCGCTGGACTCTCGACGACGACGACGACGACGACGACGATGATGATGATGGTGAAAATGACACCGTTAAAAATAAAGTCCGTGATGAGAAGAAACAACTATTGGGCTGCCAGGAACATGATCGGGATATTCCACCCGCTCCGTCATTATGACTATATGGTCGGCGTTGGATGGTACGATCGTTTATCTTCTCTGACATGGTGTTTTACTACTTTGTGTTTCATTCAAGGGATTTATTCGATGGCGTGGGTTTTGTCTTGCTGGTTTGCGTGATCCTGGGTATCGTTTCATGATACTACATATTGAACTTTTCTGGACATACTCTGCATGATTCACGTCATGAATCATAATCAAAACCTATGCACATAATAGACAACATTTTGAAAGAATGATGGATAGATTTTATCCTCCCGTCTCCGTCTCCACGTCCGGTTCCCGCCCGGATAATCCACCCATCCCGAGCTTCGCCTTGACTTTCCCCAGCGCAAACTGCGCTTCGTGTTTGACGAATACCGCGTTCCGCGCTGGCTTCCATTGCATCATGCCGCGCTGCTTGCGGCGTTCGGTGCGCTTGTTGCCTTTGTTGCCAGACTTTTCGGGGGAGCTCGTCATTGTCGAGAGCGTTTCCTCGGTGGAACTCGTGCTGCTGCTCGAAGCAGATCCGTTGGAAGTGGTTGGCTCTTTTGCCGGAGCTGAGTCCTTGGAAGGAATCGACCCATTGCCCGGAGGCGTAAGAGGAGGAGACGATGGCGGTGGAGGCGCAGGAGGAGGCTGCTGACCATGGCGAAGCATGTCTCGGCCATCGATGAGCGACTTCTCGTGAAGTGCTCTCGTCTCCTCCGGTACCTCCAACGCGATACCATGCGCCGGGCGGATCCCCTCCGACACGCACGCCTCCCACGACTCAAACGTCTCGCGGGTGTCGTTGTCGACGACGAACCGTCCGTGGCTCTCGTCCATTCCCGATACGAACCGCGCTTTGAACTGCAGCCGGCCGACCTCGGTCAGGTCGTTCAGCGACTCCAGCCCCAGGGATTTGTAGTTTTCTTCTGTAATGTAGTTCTGCACAAGGCGGTCGCCGCGCCGCGTCGTCCAGATGGGCAGGTCGATGGGTGTATCCTCGTTGTCGACGAGATGCTGCAGCCAGAGCACCGAGTATGCTGCGGCACCACGCTTGCCTGGATTATGGAACTCAAAGACGACTGGCGACCGGTACCGGTGCTTGACGGGGAGACGGACTTGTCCCGGCAAGGACGCCAAGTCGATGGTGGCATTTCCATCACCGCCGGTCTTGCAAGCTGACCGCGGGATCTTGTCCATGCTGCCCCCCGTGCGCAGCCGGATCTTGACTTTGTGCGAATACCCTTTCAGCGCGATCTGATCAGATCGAAATTCAAACGTGCCGACGTCCCAGCCCAGCATCTGTGGAGGAAGCTTCGTCTCAACGCTACGGAACAGTAACGAGATTCGGATCCGGCCGAATCCAATTCCGCCGTCCAGGGGATACCACCGCGTCAACTGCGAGCTTGTCCGCATAACATCAGAAAGCTTGAGCGGAACCACTCCGAGAATGGGATCGTGCTCCCGGTACCGCTGATCCCGCACTGTCACTGTGACTAGCGCAGAGCGCCAGTCGCGGACAAAACGCTCGGTCCCGGCGTTGAAGATGGGCTTGCTGCTGACGGCTTTGGCTCGGGTTCGATAGACCTGCACAATTAATATTGGCCCCTAATTTAGAAGTGCGCAGACGACCCACCAATTCGTCATTCAGTAGAATTGTGCAGTAGCTTGTCGGAAGATCACCGCCCTGCTCCTCGGCGTTCTCTCCATACGCCTTCGCCGGTTCATACTCATGGCCTTTGCGACTCCCTTGAGTCCCCTTGATGTTCACGAGCTGTAGATTGACAATCTGATGCACGACAATGCTGCAGATGCCACTCGGCCAGAGAGGATCCGGCGGCGTGTGCGTCACCGCGTCCTCCTCTTCCGTAGTAATCACGCCCTTCTCGTCCTGCAGTGACGGCTCATCCCGGAGTGTTTCCGGTAGCTGCTTATTCTTTCCATCCGTTCGCATCTCTGGACGCAGCCGCGGCTTACCGAAATAACCAACCTCCCAATGTAGCTCTCCTGGCATGCTGCTACCCTCATCCATTCCCTGGAGTTGCGACACCTGCTGATACATCTTTCTTGGATGTTGAATCATCTTCTGCAACGACACCTCAATCTTGCCGACGATGTCGTCCGCAGTGTTGCGATCAGAATCCCAGAGTTCCACGCTCAGTTTCTCGTCTGCCTTGATATACTCTGGGTTGACCAGCAGCGCCGCCGACTCCTCCCAAATCGGATTGCGATCGTCCGTGATCACACGGGTGCAGTACATGGGCTTGCCGTACTTGGAAAACGACAGGTTGATGTACGGATCACTGCCACCACCGTTGCTACCGCGCTTGTCCTGCTTGCTCAAACCGATGGCGCGGTGAATACGCACCCAGACCACTCCAAGTGCCAAGGTGTCTTTCTGGATGTCGTCTCCCTTCAACATCATGCTGAGATCGAGCGACATCGACTTGGGCGCGACGTAGAGACTCGCTGCCGTGCTGATGGCGGAGTTAACAAAGTTAGAGATGAGCGGCAGATTCAGGATGTTGACCCCCTTCTTGACCAGCGGCACGCAGCCCGCCTGCACATGCGGCAGGCCCATCAGGCTGAAGGTCAGCGACTTGGCAAACGGCGGCTCAGGTGTCATTTGCAGCCGGAGGCGCACCGTGCCAACCAACTCGATCAGCTCGGTAAAGACGGGAAACGGCACGCCAAATAGGCCCTTGACTCCAAGGTAAAACACGAGCTGCATGTGCATGTTTCGTGCCTTGGCTGACGCACTCTGCCCGCTCGGCTCAGCATGGTAGGCAAAGGATACCTCAAAGTTGTAGTACTCGCCGCCCTCACTGTCAGCGGCCGCGGCTTCAGGGTCTTTGTGCTTTCTATTTTCCTCGCCGGCATTGCGTTTCAGGTTCTCAACATGCTCGTCTGGCAGAGACCGTATGCTCAGGATTCGGACTGGGTTGTTTCCTTGATCAATCTCGGCAACCCGCACGTTCTCAATTATTCCCGGTACAGAAGCCTGCATCACATCTTCCAGGGTGTCTGCGACGCCTGCGAGCATTTCCGGGTTGAGCAGTCCCCAGGTCACTCCCAAAAAGGCATTCAGCCATTCTACAGACTCGGGCAGCAGGTTTGCCGTTGCCTGGACACCCATCAGCATTCAAACTCATTGTCCTACTCGGAGCGATTGCACCCACAGTCTGACCACGCAGCTTTTCGCTCTTCCATTCCATCTCCTTTCCGCTGCGGACGACCTCCTTCATCCAGAGATACACCCCCGACGCCAGACAGGCTGCGAGCGGGATCAGGCCCCAGAGCGAGCCTCCAAAGGCCTGACCCAGAACGACGACGGTGACCACAATGCCCACAGATAACTCGGTTGCTCGCCGCTCCAGCTCCTCGAACATTGGCTGGTAGCTGGTCGTTGGGGTCGGGTGAAAGAGAACATTGGTCTTTCCCCCGCGGATGGGCACGTCTGTAGTGGTGCCGGAGGCTACGGGCTCCGGCGGCGCTGTCAAATCCTGCTTCTGCTTGTACTCTTCCAAGGGTTGCGAGGTATCGGTTTGGAAATCCTGGAGTGTATTAGCCTCCTGGACAGTATGTCACTTAAGTGCACAGCATACAGTTTTCTTTTCCAGGTTTGCATTCGGCACGGTCAGCTACATCTCGTTAACACTGATTTCTCTTCTCTCCCTTCTCTCCTGCTCTCTCTTCCAGCGCACCTTTGGATCCTCCACGCTCTTCATATGCTGCTCGCCGACATCCTCAATCTCAATGTCCCGTCCCGTGACCGGGTCAGTCACCTGACGGGCATTGTACTTGCCCTTATCGGGTTTCTCGGGTTGCTCCTGCCGCTGACGGGCTTCCTCGTCGATACGGCGGTCGCGCTCCTTCTTGTCTTTGTCGAGATTCTCGACAAACTGCTGGATAGAGGGGATTGGGTTCTGCGCGCTCCAATGGGCGGCCGGCCCGTGTTGCTGCGCCATTATGGAAGGAGCGAATTCAATAAGGCAATTGCAAACCCTGAATCCAGAAGCTGTTTCCCATCTCTAATATAGAACTGGGTTGCTGGGCCCAACCCCAGGGTCATTACGTCATGGCTGCTAGCCCGCACCGGCTCCGGCGCTAGAGCCGCCAGGGCCAATGGCAGCCATGACCGGCCAGAGGGTTCCGTGGTGTGCTGGCAGATCCTGGAGATCCTGTTTCGACCAAAACCTGAAGAGTCGCGCAAGACGGGCCTGCGTCATAAACCATCAGAACCACAGCCGGAATCAGTAATCCCATTCAATTCGTGAATGGGACTATGATGCATGTTTGGAGACTGTATGTGGCTGACACCTGGCCCATCCATCCGGCAATTGAATTTGGCGTTCGATTCCGCAGAGCACTCTGGTTGTAATGAGTTGATGCTTGGATATTAGCAGTGGTTTTTTTGATCCGGAAGCTGGAACACTTGAGGTTCAGTTGAGATGCTTCGTTAGGGCTTAGGGCTCAGAATGCCAAGTGAACACGTGCGAGGCTAGCCTAATCAGGTTAAATATTCTACTTGTACTCGCATGTGATTGGCTACACGGCATTCCAAAGTTTGGTTGTTTTGCATCGACGTCAGTTGGTCTCTCTTCCACGTCAACTGTCCAACTCGGTGAATTCAGTCCCAACGAACAGTCTACAACGGTCGTGATAATTATTGAGTCACTCGATTCGATCTGGTTACGTTGCGCGGTCATGTCATCTGCCGAGGAATCGCCCGCACAGCAGGCGGCGCGTCGCCGTCGCGAACGCCGAGAAGCCAAAATCCGCGAGGGAGGAAGCGCGCGGTTGGACAAGATTACAAGCCTGAGTGGGCGACCGCCAGCAAGCGGTAGGAGCCAATTTTCGCGACGTTTGAGGATCGGTTATGAATTAAGATTGACCCATGTGTTGCTTTAGAAGATCCCTCGCCCGCCCCTCGACCGGCACCGTCGCCTGCAGAGACGACCGCCAGCGCTCCTGAACAGCCGACCCAAGCGGCGCCGAAACCGGCCGCCGTCCCTCCGCCGAGTACCGATGGCGACTCTCCCGAGAACATCCGAGCACAACAGGAGTATCTTCGTGCGCTGCTGCGGGCCCATCCGCCGCAGCAGCAGGAACAGCAGAAAGTCGAGCACGATCCGATGCTGAGGCTGCTCAGCGCGATGATGGGCGGCCTGCCGGGCGCGGAGAACACGGCACCGGGATCCGAAACGGGACCTCAGACCGGTCTGCAGCCGGATGATCTCAGTGCCGCGCTCGGTCTGCCGCCGTTCCTGTCCAAGCTGCTGCTGGGGCAAAAACGGCGGGAGCCGCCGTCACCGGAAGCGCGGCAAGCGGAATGGCGATGGCGGTTAGGCCATGCGATCTTCGCGCTGCTGGTGGGCCTCTATTCCCTGTTCATTTGGTGGTCCTCGCTGGCCACGTTTGGTAGTAATCCTCCGCCCCCTGCGACGGTGCAGAATCCCTGGACGATTCTGGTGACCGGCGAGCTTGCCCTGGGGGGTGCTCGCCTGCTCCTAGGGTCCCAGCACACGGAGCGGGGGGCTGTCGTGCAACAGACCATGCGGCATGCTGTGCAGGACCTTGGTATTTTGGTGTTTGTGATCGGGGTCCGGCAGTGGTGGACTGGAGCGGGGCAACGAGTGACTAGTGGTTAGAGAACATACAAGACTGTCTTAATCCTAATTTATGACCTGATGAATCCATAGCTTTCCGTCCCTGACAGCTGGCAGGCATCCGGTTAGCCGATGAACCTCCAAGTCCCCGTAGTCTCCGTAGTCCTCCGCGGATTTGGGAGCCTCCGGGTCGGCTGTTCTGGAATTCCCATCCAACAGCCACCGTCAAGGGACCCTGAGCCAAAAACTCTCTTTCGACCGAGGACCATATTTGGACATTGAATAGGCAAAAACGGACCAGCTGGTTGGATTGGGTAATCACTGGGCGAATTGGGTAATCACTGGGCGATATTTCTACGCCATTGGACGATTGCCGCAACCGAGGCGCTGTTTGTTCCCCAGTCGTCCGTCTCCGGGGGAAAATGCTGATTCATTCCATTCCTTTCAGGAAGGAACGCCTTAGGTAATTACCCGGTCACACTTGACCTGGTCCCCTTGCCCCTCGCTGGGGTTGGGCCCTAGCTGAGTAACCCTGGACTGCAACGTCATACTACGAATGAATCCAGACTGCTGTGGCTGCCAGTGGCTTCTTGTACTTTTTTTGCCCAGACGCCAGAGCCAGGAATTCCTCACAACCGTGCCGGCCAGGCGTTTTGTTTTTTTCATTTTTTTTTACCACGAGCAACGGAAGGGTACCGGCAACGACGGTATCGGCTGCGTCAATTACATCACCGCTTCACCGAAATTGCGCAATTATGGGCGATGGACCGGCCGTGATTCTAGACGCTTGGAAAAACTCGACGGGGGGGTAGAGTTGTTCGCTCGAATACGGAGGTAGTCGTATATATATATAGTCGACTGGAGGTACGAGGACGAAGCATGGCAATGAATACAGCGCCGCTCGTGGAGGATGAATCGTATGTAGCAATGGTTTCACCCGCAAAGCCACCCAGATTTTTGTCAGAAGTTCCTCTGCCCCTCGCCCGCTCGCATTGATCAACGGTCCCATGACACGGCTGCTCCAATCAAAAATTCCCCTGCTTTGCAACCCTGGAGTCTTTCATCTGGGGAACGCCGGAATGGGGACTTCTTAGGAATTCTTAGCGCTCCGCCTGTTAGAGCAGTTGACCCCCTCTAGCGGGAAACTAGCGAGCTCCTCCCACCCCCGAGGCCGGCCGCCTGCCCCGCCTCTCCAAACCATGAAGCTGAACGCAAAGTTTCCCCCCTCCCCTGACTGGGCTCCCGGCCAACGTCCACGGGAAAAATGTGACTTGATTGATGGGAGGAGTGGGAATTTGAAATTGCAAAACCAATCATCCGCACGCACAAGTATCCTCGGTGGACACGCTGTTCCGAATCGGGATCTTATCTCGTGCACAGTCCGGAGCAACGGAAGTTCCCGCATGGCCGGAGGTGAACCAGCCTGAGCGTAGCTCGAAAGCCGGGAACCTGTCGCGAATATATAGATTCCCCAGCAGCGTCCCCGAACCACCCACTCGCCCCTCCATCCTGTATTTTTATCCCTGTTGTTAACCTGTTCCTTAACCCTTGCGCGCTTCGTCTGACCTTCCTGTCTCTCCTCTCCCCTCCCCCGCTCTCTGTGCCCGCACGGTCATTAGGGGTGTAGCTCGTCTGTACTTCTGGACGCATCGCACAAATCGCGGTGTAGAGCACATATTCCGTATTCTTCGGTGACCCAATTGGACCGATTGAAGTCGCTTCGAGGTAGGATCAGTGACTAAAGACTGCCCTCGTGGTCAGAAGCGGGCGTTTTCCTTCCCGCCCTGGCTGGTCTTGCGGACGTGTCCATCGCTGACGGGAGCTTCAGAACTACCGGTAGCCGCGCTCGAATTTCTCAAAAAAAAAACGTCGCACAATGGCCGACGGTGACGTGGTAAGGAAAAGAATGGGAAATCCAGCATGTCGAATAACGTCGCTGACGCCAACGCGCATCATATGATCAGTCCCATCACGCCGAGACGTTCCAAGTCCCCAAAGAATTCACTGAAAACCACCCGACCCGCCCACACCTGAGCGGGTTGGAGGAGTACAAGAAGCTCTATGAGGAGTCCATTCGAGACCCGGATACCTTCTGGGCCCGGCTGGCACGCGAACTGCTCACCTTCGACAAGGACTTCCACACCACGCACTCCGGCTCATTTGAGCATGGCGACAACGCCTGGTTCCTTGGTGGCCGTCTGAACGCCTCCTATAACTGCGTCGACCGCCATGCCATCAAGAACCCCAACAAGCCGGCCATCATCTACGAGGCCGATGAGCCTGGTGAGGGCCGCACCATCACCTACGGCGAGCTGCTGCGCCAGGTCTCTCAGCTCGCCTGGGTTTTGAAGTCCCTCGGTGTGCGCAAGGGTGACACCGTCGCGATCTACCTGCCGATGATCCCGGAAGCCCTCGTGGCATTCCTGGCCTGCGTTCGTATCGGTGCCGTGCACTCGGTCGTCTTCGCGGGCTTCTCGTCTGACTCGCTGCGGGACCGCGTGCTGGATGCCAATTCCAAGGTCATCATCACCACCGACGAGGGCCGCCGCGGTGGCAAAGTCATTGGCACCAAGCGCATCGTCGATGAGGCCCTTAAGCAGTGCCCCAACGTGCGCAACGTCATCGTGTTCAAGCGCACAGGCTCCGAGGTGCCGTGGACCCAGGGCCGAGACCTCTGGTGGCACGAGGAGGTTGCGAAGTTCCCCAACTACTTGGCTCCGGAGCCCGTCGACTCGGAAGATCCGCTCTTCCTGCTTTACACCTCGGGTTCCACGGGCAAGCCGAAGGGTGTCATGCACACGACCGCCGGTTATCTGGTGGGTGCCGCTGCCACCGGCAAGTATGTGTTCGACATCCACGAGGACGACCGCTTCTTCTGCGGTGGTGACGTCGGCTGGATCACCGGCCACACTTATGTCGTCTACGCGCCCCTGCTGCTGGGTGCGACGACGGTGGTGTTCGAGAGCACGCCCGCATACCCGAACTTCTCACGCTACTGGGACGTGATCGAGCAGCATAAGGTTACGCAATTCTACGTCGCTCCGACCGCGCTACGTCTCCTCAAGCGCGCTGGCGACCAACACGTCCACCACAACATGGAGCACTTGCGCATCCTGGGCTCGGTTGGCGAGCCCATTGCCGCAGAGGTTTGGAAGTGGTACTACGAGGTTGTCGGCAAGTCGAAGTGTCAAGTCATCGACGTATGTTTTCTCTCCCCTTTTTTCCGTTCTGTTACCCGAGCTAATGTTTCTACAGACCTACTGGCAAACAGAGACGGGTTCGCACATTATCACCCCGCTGGGTGGTGTGACACCCACGAAGCCCGGCAGTGCCACCCTGCCGTTCCTCGGCATCGAGCCCGCCATCATCGACCCTGTCTCCGGCCAGGAGCTGCAGGGTAATGATGTCGAGGGTGTCCTGGCGATCAAGAAGCCGTGGCCTAGCATGGCCCGCACCGTCTGGGGTGCTCACCAGCGGTACATGGATACCTACCTCAACGTCTACAAGGGATACTACGTAAGTTGATGTCTTCCTTTCGTATGTGATGCCATACTGATTCTGGCACCAGTTCACTGGCGACGGTGCGGCTCGCGACAGCGATGGCTACTACTGGATCCGTGGCCGTGTGGATGACGTCGTCAACGTCTCTGGTCACCGTCTGTCGACGGCCGAAATCGAGGCTGCTCTCTTGGAGCACGGTAAGGCCCCATTCTTCCCCGAACGACTAACGCCTTCCCTGCTGACTCGTTTGCAGCGGCTGTTGCCGAAGCCGCCGTGGTCGGCATTGCCGATGAACTCACGGGTCAGGCCGTGAACGCGTTCGTGTCCCTCAAGCCTGGGCATGATGCCAGCGAGCAGCTGCGCAAGGACCTGATTCTGCAGGTCCGCAAGTCCATTGGACCTTTCGCCGCGCCCAAGGCTGTCTTCATTGTTGACGACCTGCCGAAGACGCGAAGTGGCAAGATCATGCGGCGGATCTTGCGAAAGATCCTTAGCGGCGAGGAGGACAGTCTGGGTGACATCTCGACGGTATGTTACTGAGTTCCCTTTTTGCCTGTGATGTGACATTCTGCTAACTCGAAACAGCTGTCGGAACCCAGTGCGGTGGAGAAGATCATCGCTGTTGTGAAGACCTCGCGCAAGTAGACGCTTTGAAACGTAATGATGATTGTACAGTTGCGACTTTTGGAAAGATCGCGTTCATGCTTGTTCGTACTACCTGTTGTGTCATGTTGGGAGGCTGGTTTAATGAAAAGGCCGATTGGACTCTGGAGTATTGTATCATTTGTTCCACTTCTCTTTAGGCGTCTAGTTCGAATATCAGCCATCTATTGCTTGTAGTTGTTTCTGTCCAAGCTACTGTCTGCTCAAGCACACCCCTCCCCCGCATATTGGCCGTGGCCAATCGACCCGGCTCGTATCCATTGATCAAGCTACCAGTCGGCTCGGCTTGAGGCGAAGCTGCATGCAGCTTGCAGCGGACCAGGAAGCTCCGTGCCACATGATTGGCCGGCACGCGCTGCTGAGTCAGCAAGTCACATGTCTTTCCTTTTCGCGGTTGGCGCGGGCTGGGGTGCTCCGAGCGGAGGCAACAAGTTGTCTGCCTGAGGCCGCAGGTCAAGCTCTCTTTCCTGACTAATCAGATTATTAAGCGACGAATCGAGCGTCACCTCGCTCGACCTCTTTTTTCTCCCTCCCAACCGCCATTGTATTTAGGCCCTCGCGCGTCTCCCCTTTATCCCCTCGTCCTCGCCGGGTCTCTGCTCTTGTTTCCTATCGCTCTTCGAGCGCGAAGCGAGGCTGTTGCTCTGTTACCCGTCTGGTATCGCGCATCTTCACCGCTCTTCGAGCGCCGTGGCGAGGTTGTTTTTCTTTGCCTGAGCTCCTGGGATATAAGGCGGCGCGTCACGATCATCGACTTCTAGGACTGCGCTTTTGCCACAAACTGCATTGGTTTCTTCTTGATTGCGTGTTTACTCTCTCTTCTTTCATATCTTCTCTGCTTTCTTTCGCGTCAGTCTCGGCATCGTCATCCCTCGTCTTTGTGACGGCAACTCTACCTTTTCTTTCTTCCCGAGTCTCGTTTGCCATCGGTTGCGAAGCATCGTCGCATATCTCAAAACACTTGAGCGAATGCATTAAGAAACAAATTGGCAACAATGTCGTTCGGTGGCTTCGGTGGCTTCGGCCAAAACAATCAGCAGCAGAGCTCGGGGTTCGGCTCTGGTGGCTTCGGAAGTTCTAACACTGGAGGTAGGTTCTACCTTTCTACATTGTCTGATTTTGTGGATGTTTCTCGTGTTGTGTGAGCTTCTGCGGCCTCGCTTCCTTGGACCTTGGCTGCCCCAATACGACCGGCGACGGGTCTCGATCAGGTCTTAGAGTCCAAGGGGGCCCGGGTGGCAAGCTGGATGTTTTGCTGGTTGTTCGATTTCGCACTATTCTTTTGTGGCCGTACAATGGAACACGCCCAGCTGTGATCAGTTGTCTGATAACGCTGTCTCCTGTCGCGTATAGGCTTTGGATCGACCGGTTTCGGTTCCAACACTGGAGGTGGTTTCGGTAATACCTCTAGCGGTTTTGGCTCCGGTATGTTTCGATCAATCGCCCATCTCTCTCTCTTGACACTCTCTGTCTTTACTACTGGGCCACCGTACTGGTCAAAATGAGATTGCTGGAGATGTTGACCAACAAGAACCCCGGTTCTCTGGCAACCTTACTTTCCGGGCCGCTGACTACGCGTTTTGGAGCAGCCGTTCCTGGGAATGCGAGGAACCGCGGAAGCTCTTGCGCGGCCGGGGCCTTTGCCTCAACTTGCGCCATGACATTTTGATAATTGGAAAACAGTTGCTGACAACTTGCTTTAGGATTCGGATCAAATCAAACATCGCTGTTCGGCAGTAATCAGAATCGGACCGGTTTCGGCTCGACTTCGACGAGCGGGGGCAGTTTGTTCGGGGGTAACACTGCGACTTCTGGAGGCTCCGGGTTCGGCGGCTTCGGCTCGGGCGGCTTCGGCAGCAACACCACGGGCGGTGGTTTTGGGAGCAAGCCGAGCGGCTTTGGAACCGGTACTAGTACTGGCTTCGGCTCGGGAACCGGTTTTGGATCCTCGGGGACGACAGGTTTCGGCGGTACAGGAACCGCTTTCAACAACGCCATCCCCCAGTCTGATGGCACTGCTAGCACTCCCTTCAACCCCGTAAGCGAAAAAGATGCCGGCTCCACCGTGACCAGTGTATACCAGAGTATTTCGTACATGCAGCCGTATCAACGTTACTCTTTTGAGGAGCTGCGCCTTGGTGACTACAATCATGGTCGCCGATACGGCAATGCTAGCGGACAGCCCGGTGCCTTTGGAACCTCTGCTTTTGGTAGCACTGGATTCGGTACCAGCTCCGGCTTTGGCTCTGGTGGTTTTGGCACTACCTCTAGTGCTCCCTCTGGTTTCGGTACCCAGCAACAAACAGCAGGTGGTTTCGGTTCGACCTCGACTTCGACCACGTTGTTCGGACAGAACAAGCCCGCTACTTCCGTTTTCGGCGGCACGTCTACTAGCACCCAACCGAGTCTGTTCGGCGGAAACACCGCTACCTCGGGCGGTTTTGGCAGCAACACTGGCACTAGTGGCTTCGGGTCGGGAACTTCGCTGTTTGGCGGTAATCAACAGCAACAGCAGAACAAGGGTCTGTTCGGTAGCGGCACCACGAGTGGCTTTGGTTCCGGTGGATTTGGCACCAACACCAGCACCGGCACCAGCGGATTCGGAACCACAACTACTTCAACGCCCTTCGGCCAGCAGCAACAACAAACAGGTGGATTTGGTGGCTTCGGCACGCAGAATCAAAATCAGAATCAAAACAAGCCTTTGTTTGGCGGCACCGGCACTCAACAGCAAACGGGAGGCAGCCTTTTTGGAGGCACCAATACTGGCAGTTCTCTATTTGGCCAGAACAATCAGCAACAGCAAAACCAGCAGCAGGGCACCGGGTCAATTTTCGGCGGGCAGCAGCAACAGCAAAAGCCTGGACTGTTTGGTGGTGGCCTGGGCTCGACCACCACCACGGGCACGTCTACTTTTGGTGGCTTTGGCACTCAGAACAATCAGACTGGAACTTCGTCCCTCTTTGGCAGCACTCAAAACCAACAGCAGCAACAACAGCAGCAGAAGCCTAGCCTGTTCGGTGGTAGTTCGCTATTCGGGTCCAGCACGACGAATCAAACCGGCACCTCCCTCTTTGGAGGTCAGAACCAGCAACAGCAAGGCGGCGGTCTTGGCGGCGGTAGCATTTTCGGGGGCCTTCAACAGAATCAACAGCAGCAAACGCAGCCTCAGCAGCAGCAGGCGCAACAGCAGCAGCCGGCTCCTGGGAGCTTCCAGGCGTCGTTGCTGGAAGGCAATCCCTACGGCAGCCAGTCCATCTTCTCTGGACTGCCGGCTCCAAACGCCCCCAGCCCCGGTCCCTTGGCCACGCCGCTGTCTGCGAGCATGAAGCAGAAGCAGCGAACGCCATTGCCTATCCACAAGATCACGCCGAACGCCGCCAACCGTCTCATCACCCCGCCTCGCCGTCAGGGATATGGTTTCTCGTACTCAACCTACGGCACACCTACGAGCGCGTCAAGCGCGTCCTCTTTGAACGGAAGCCTTTTGGGTGCCAGCACCCTGCGCGGTGGAAGTGCGACTGGCAGCTTTGGACGCAGCTTCGGCAAGAGCTTCTCCACTAGCAGTCTGCGCAAGTCGTTTGAGCCCGAGAGTGACAGTGTGCTCGCTCCCGGCGCTCTGAACAACTCGTCGCGATACAACGGCAGCAACCTGAAACGCCTGACTATCGATCGCACTCTGCGGACCGACCTTTTCCAGCGGCCGTCCGCCTCACCTGCCGCCATCACCAACGGCGAGGAGTCCGCACAGACGCCTGATAAATCCAAGAAACGCGTCAGCTTCGATTCCTCCACCAATGGCGCCCTGGTCCGGACTGAGAGCGAGAGCCCAACGCCGACGGCGGAGGAGCTGGGCTTCCTACGATCCATCCGCAAAGAGACACCAAAGACACCCAATGGAGTCAACGGCACTGCTCAGCCGGAGATGGAGCAAGTCCGGGGCAACGAATTGGCCACGGTTCCCGAGAACGGCGAAGCGACTCCGAATGGCGTCGAGAGCCCGCCCGTGGTCCCCTCGAAAGACCCCCAGCCTGGCGAATACTGGATGAAGCCGTCGCGTGCCGAGCTGGCGAAAATGAGCCGCGAGCAGTTGAAGCGTGTTGAGGGCTTCACAGTTGGCCGTCACTCTTGCGGGCAAGTCACGTTTGACCGGCCCGTGGACTTGACCACTGTCGACTTGGACAAGATTCTCGGCGGAATTGTGCAGATCTCGGTGCGGTCCATCACCGTCTACCCCGACGAGGCCCAGAAGCCGCCGCTCGGCAAGGGTCTCAACGTGCCGTCGACGCTGCGGATCGAGAACTCTTGGCCTCGCGGCCGTGACCGGAAGGCACCGACCAACGTGACCAGCGGTCCTCTGTTTGACAAGCACATTGACCGTCTCCGCAAGGTCACCAACACCGAGTTCGTGAGCTACGAGAAGCAGACGGGCGTCTGGACTTTCCGCGTGCCTCATTTCACCACGTACGGGCTGGACTATGAGGACGAAGAAGGTGAGAGCATGAACCAAAGCACGCTAAGTGCGGGTCCTGACACTCCGACTCCCAAGCCTGAGCTCTCCGGTCGCCAGTCTTCCGATAACACCTTCACGTCCGATCTGGACGTGAGCTTCTCGATTGACGATTCCTTTGTCGGGTCCAACGCCGGGGTGGAGGACGACACGTTCGAGTTCAAGAAACGCAAGATTCAGGTGCCCGGTGCGATCGAAGACGAGGACATGGGGGCGGAAGATCAGGGGTCTTTTTTAGAGGATGGCTCCGCGGGTTCAACTGAGCGCGGCGGTGATACGGAGAGCCAGTCGGAAGTTGGACCGGATGAGGACACGGAGATGGAGATTGCGGGCTCCTTTCCGAGTGCTCCTCGTCCCACCGCGGAGCAGGATGACACCACCCGCAGTGCGCTCAACTCTCGTCGCTTTGGGACGCCCACCAAGCCCCGTCTGGACCTCAGCGGCGATTGGGCAGAGCAGCTGCAGCGCACCATCAGCCCAAGGAAGCAAGACCGGGATGCTTTGCGTCAGAGGCAGGCCGAGGTCTTTGCAGACCGCGATGAGGAGGAAGAGGATCATGGCGAACAACGCCCTACGTCAGCACGTGGACCAAAGACATTTACGACCAGCATTGACTTGATGAATTCCTTGTTTGCGCAGTCCCCGATGAAGGTTGGAAAGTCGCCGAAGAAACAAAAGGGACAGAAAAAGAATCTCGAGGTTTGTCCCCCTTCGAACGTGTTGTCTACTGCCTGTATCTAGGTTTCTTCTCTTAGGCTAGCACCCGAAATTGAATGAGTTTTTGACTAAACAATGTGTTCTCTACAGTGGCCGTATTCGAAGACGCCCAAGACCTTCGCTAGTAGTACCAACCAACTGAGCGGAAACGACGTCATCTTCCACCAGACTCGCAAGCCTCGATGGGGACCGGCCGATTCGCTGATCACGATCAATGAAGACCCGATGAGTCGACGGGAGGTGTCTGGCGGACCGTGGGAGAAGCGTACCGTATATGATGAAGTTGAAGTGCGCGAATTTGGCACAGACCCAGAGTCAACTGATGTCTTGGAAGCCCATCGGCGGCAGACCGTTGTCCGTGTTGTCGATAGCGTGCCCTACGCTCGCTACACCAAGCCTGATTTCCGGTCGTTCATCCAGCTTGCCAACGGACCGTCAGGGAAGGTTGAGAATGAGCGCCAGATCTGGCAATTGGTGGAACTGCTGTTCAACGATGATATCGAGGATGACATTTCTGCCGGCGTGCCCGCGGCGCTGCGGAAGAAGTTACTCCATCGGATCAAGAAAGACCGCCTGAGTCGGCTTCTGGAGAGCATCATTCGGCAGAAGCACGCACAGGCGCTGGAGGACGCGACTACTGCCGAGGAGCGTGCATTCCTCCTGCTGACCTTTCATCGGACGGAGGATGCGTGTAAGACGTTGGTGGAGAGTGGCAATCTGCACCTGGCCACGCTAATTGCGCAGATTGGCCGTGACGAGACCACCCGCCAGGATATGCAGACGCAAATCGGCATGTGGCGAGAGCACAAAGTGTACTCTGAGATCAGTGAGCCGATCCGAGCGCTGTACGAGCTCCTCGCTGGTAATGCGTTGCGCAGCGAGGGGCGTCCGACTGGTGCGGTGGAGGACCGGGCGTCTACTTTTTACTTGTCGGAGCGGTTCAATCTGGATTGGTTCCAGGCCTTTGGGCTGCGGCTCTGGTATGGCATTTCGGACAACGAGCCCATCGAGGCGGCGGTGAAGAAATTCGCAGAGGACTTGGCTGAGAACGATGAGCCTGCGTATCCTTTCCCGCCGCATTTGGAGGCTGATCGCGCGACGCTGCGTGGAAATCCGAACGCACGAGAGCGCGAGTCGCCATTGTGGGTGTTGCTCAAAGTGTACGCCGCGAGCATGAACGCCGGGTCGAAGGTTGAGCTGCCGGGCTCGTTGCTCCCGGAGGCTGTGAGCGGCGGCAACCGTCTCTCGAGCCGATTGTCCTTCCAGCTGCACCAGGTGCTCACTGCGATCGCGGGTGACTCCCTCTCCGTCGACCAGACACGGGCGGACCAGCTGACATGGAACTACGCTTGGGAGCTCATCGGGCACGGACAAATGGAGCCCGCTCTTTTCGTACTACTGCACCTCTCGCGGGCCGTTGACCGGGAGCGCGGCATCAAGGAAGCACTGGCACACTTTGCCGCGCAGCTCCCAGAACCCCAAACAGTAGACGGCACGCAGCCCGATGCCGCCTGGGAATTCCTCACCCGCGACCTGCAAATCCCCGAGTCCTGGATCTGGGTTGCCAAGGCTCTCCGGGCGCGTGCAGACAGCGATGCCGCACACGAAGTGGACTACCTCATCCGAGCCAAGAACTGGAACGAAGCCCACAGCACCTTCTGCCGCACAGTCGCTCCCCGGACAGTGCTGGAGCAGGACTACGCCACCCTGCGACAGCTCCTCGCCGGGTTCGGCGACTCGCCAGAACGCAAAGTCCGCGGATGGGCCAACGGCGGCGCCATCTACGTCGACTTTTTGCGCCTTGTCTCCACCTATTCTGCCCCTTCCTCTACTTCCAACAAACCTGGCAACGGCAATGGCAGCACCGACCGTCGTCGCGAGCGCGCCAGTCTACGTCGTCTCGTGCACGCCCTGGCCGCCGTCGGCGAGCGGATCAAGCAGCAACCTGCCACCGACACGGAGGGGTTGTACGAGCGGGTAGCCTTCTTGGAAATGAGTCGAATGGTGGCGCAGTGGTGTGCAAGCGATGAGCATGTAAGTTTCATTCCAAATTCCCTTCACTCTACATTGCTCGTATATACTGACAATCGTTTAGGGCATCGAACTCTCTGCAATCCTGAATCTACCATTAACCGATGACGCTCGCATCGCGCAGACGGCAGCGATCAGTCGGCAGTATTACCAAATTGTTATGGCGGGGGCATCATAGCCGATTCTTTTTTTTTTTATCGTAATTTGAGACTGATCCTTCGATTCATTCTTGTGTGTATTGAGTGTGGATGATTGATTGAGCTGAGATTCATTTTTGTTTGCTTTGCTTTTTAGCCTTAGCGTTGAATGCACAATCGTTTTATTTCTACATGGTTTCTACTAGTAGTTTTAAAGGAAATTCATTGACTGTACAATGACAAGACTCTTTTAGTACAGTAAGATACAAAAAAAATACCTCTAGAATAGAGAGAGAGAATGAGAAGAACTAAATTACTGCCCTGGAGCAATCAACTTCCCCTCATCCCTCGAACCCGGCGCCCATCCACCGGCAAACGCCTGCTTCCCACCATGTTCCTCCTCGTACTTCTTAATCCTGGCCTCCAACTCTGGACGGAAATGGCGGATAAGACCCTGGATGGGCCAGGCAAAAGCCTCACCCAGCGCGCAGATGGTGTGGCCTTCGACCTGCTTGGTGAGCTCCTGCAGCATGTCGATTTCCCGCGAGCGGGCCTGGCCCTTCTCCAGACGGGCCATGATCTGCTGCGTCCATTTGCTGCCCTCACGGCAAGGCGTGCACTGGCCACAGCTCTCGTGGCGGTAGAATTTGGAGAGACGGGAGATGGCGCGGACGACGTCGGTGGACTTGTCCATGACGATGACGGCGGCGGTTCCCAGGCCGCTTTGCACGTCCTTGAGCGCGTCAAAGTCCATCAGCACGTCGTCGCAGATGTGCTTGGGAAGGATCGGGGTCGAGGAACCGCCCGGGATGACGGCAAGGAGGTTGTCCCAGCCGCCACGGACGCCGCCGCAGTGTCGCTCAATCAGCTCCCGCAGCGGGATCGACATTTCTTCCTCGACAGTGCATGGGTTGTTGACGTGGCCCGAGATGCAGAAGAGCTTGGTGCCCGAGTTGCGCTCCCGGCCAAAGCTCGCGAACCAGCTGGCGCCGCGACGCATGATCGTCGGCACGACCGCAACCGTCTCCACGTTCGTCACCGTGCTGGGGCAGCCGAACAGACCGACAGCAGCAGGGAACGGAGGCTTCAACCGCGGCTTGCCAGCCTTGCCCTCCAGCGACTCGATCAGCGATGTCTCCTCTCCGCAGACGTACGCACCCGCACCCCGGTGCAGGTACACGTCAAAGTCGTACCCGGACCCGCACGCGTTCTTTCCAATCAGGCCGGCCTGGTACGCCTCGTTGATCGCCCGCTGCAGAACGGTCGCCTCCTGGTAAAACTCTCCGCGGATGTAAATGTACGCAGCGTTGGCATTCATCGCCCGGCCGACAACCAGGCAGCCCTCGACCAGCTTATGCGGGTCCTTGCGCATAATCTCCCGATCCTTGCATGTGCCGGGCTCGCCCTCGTCTGCATTGACAACGAGATACCGCGGCCGGGGATCCTTGTCCCAGTCTTTGAAGTTCATAAACGACTACCCTCTGTTATCATTGAGGCCAAGTAGCGAATTCGAGAACACTCACGTATTTCAGGCCCGAGGGGAAACCAGCACCTCCTCGGCCACGGAGCCCAGAGGCTTTGATCTCAGAAATGAGCTACAGAACTAGCGTCAGTAGAATGTCCGAATTGGCCGTCCCAACGTATACCCACCCAATCATGCCCCTTCAGGATAATATCCTTGGTCCGATACCAATCGCCATACTTCATAGCCGTCTTCAGGTCCGGCTCATGATGCCCGTAGAGATTGGTGAAGATACGGTCTTGATCCTTTAGTCCACCGTATGACCGCTTCTTGGGCGCGGCGCCATCCTGCACGGTAGCGAAGGAGCGGGTAGTCTGGCGGGCGGCGGCGGCGGTCGGTGCGAAAGCCCGCGACGACAATTGCACCAGAGACGGTGCCGACGGAACCGTCGCTCGCGATATCATTTTGGAATTGAGAAGCGCTCAACAGGAGCGAACGGCGAGAGGGGTGCGAGAACTCGCTTGGCGGAACTGTTTGAAGATGGCGCTGGGCTCTTTCCGACGAGGACGTTCCGGGCTGGATGATTTTGGTGCTGCGCTGATTGGTCAGAGATTCGTCACGTGATATGTTTGTTTTACGCTTATGTAATGCGTTCTTGGCATTTAACAAACTAGGCTCTTCTTCTCGTAGCAATCTGTTCGTCATGCGATAGTAAGAGATGGCTGAAACGGATATATCCAGGCCGGCGGACCAGGCGTCGGCAGCTGCAGACCTGGAGAAGCAGCAATATGTCGCCCCTGCCTGTCCAACTCGCGATCGACTTGGGCCGCAGTCCGCGTTCAAAAGCCTCGGGCTGCTCGACCGCTTCCTCGCAGTATGGATCCTGTTGGCCATGGCAATTGGCATTATCTTGGGCAATTTCGTTCCGGACATGCAGCGTGCGCTGGATCGGGGGAAGTTGGTGGGTGTATCTGTTCCAATTGGTGCATGGAAGCCTCTCAAGTGCTGCGGTTATGATACTGACCGATTCCAGCTATCGGCCTCTTGGTCATGATGTATCCGATTCTCTGCAAAGTCCGGTATGAGGCTTTGCATGAGATCTTTCAAATTCGGCGCGTGTGGGTGCAGATTGGGTTCAGCCTTGTAGTAAACTGGATCATTGCGCCGTTCTTCATGGTACTTCCATAGCCCTCGTGTAGAGACTTGATATCTGACGGTAACTGTTCAGCTCGCATTAGCATGGGCCTTTCTCCCCGATGAACCAGAGCTACGAGCTGGTCTCATCATCGTCGGGCTAGCTCGCTGCATTGCCATGGTAAATCCTCCCACGATTATATTCATCAGACATCAAGCTAAACTGCTGGACAGGTCCTTATTTGGACCGGCCTTGCCGGCGGTGACAATGAATACTGCGCAATCCTCGTCGCAATCAACTCCCTCCTACAAATGGTCCTTTTCGCTCCCTTGGCCGTCTTTTTCTTGGACGTCATCAGCGGGGACAACTCCCCGGGCTTCTCCTATGCCCTCGTCGCAAAAAGCGTCGGCGTCTTCCTGGGGATCCCCATGGGGGCCGCGGTCCTCACCCGCACGGTACTCCGGCACCGACTTGTCCTCGGGCCGCGGCTCTACGATGGTCGCTTCATCTCACTTATCAGCCCTTTATCCCTCATCGGGTTATTATTCACCATCATCGTGCTCTTCGCTGCCCAGGGCAAACAGGTCGTTCATCAGATCGTCTCCGTGGTGCGCGTCGCGGCGCCGCTTGCCGTCTACTTTGCCGTTATTTTTGCCGTCACGCTTTTCGTGACGTATCGGTTAGGGTTTGACTATCCCGTGGCGGCAACCCAGAGCTTCACCGCCGCAAGTAATAATTTTGAGTTGGCGATTGCAGTGGCCATTGCCACGTTTGGCGAGAATAGTGATCAGGCGCTGGCGGCGACGGTGGGACCATTAATTGAGGTCCCGACGTTGCTGGGGTTGGTGTATGTTGCAAGATTTGTAGCGAGGAGGGTGGGTTGGAAGGAAGGATTGGTTCTGTAAGACACATGGATTTCGGGCTAATGGTGGGTTTCTTGGTACATATATAGACTTGTGAGAATAGACTGCATTGCTATCATGTATGCAAGTTGCGACACAGCCCTCGACCATCATCGTCCCGCCCTTCAGCCATCCATATTCCCATACGTTCATTGCATCAGCTATTGTACACAGTGCATGCATGCATAGATAGAACCGCAGCTACAGGCAGGATGGTATCATGGCATATAGATAGTATATGTGGCACCGCAGATCCGACCAAGCTCACCAAAGCCATCATCATCTCATCACATCGCCTACAACAAACAAAGCGAGTATTAGGGTTCAGAACTGAATACTCATGCTTCGTATGCAGACTGGCGGAGAAGTTATACACCTTGAGAAGAAGAAGTGGTTGGTGTCTTCTTCCCCGGTACTTGGATTTCCACCAGTCCTTCCTCTTCTTCTCCATCGCTGCTGTCTTCGGCCTCGTCGTCGAGGAACGAATGGCTCGAGTCCTTGCTGTAGGACCGCCCCAGTCCTCCGTATCGTCCGGGCCCGAAGAAACTTGAGTACCCCAGCGACTCGTTGATGATGGCTTCCTCCTCTTCGTCGGAATCCATCACCTCGGATCCCATACTGGGGCCGACCATCTCGCCCATCTCCTCATCGTCATCATCAATCTCCAATGGAATCCGCTCCTTGCGCGGCTTCGCCTGCGGGATCTCATGGCCCGCACTGTCAGAGGAATTGGACGGCGACTCCGGCGGGGTGAAACCTGTGCGTGGGAAGGTCGGCGACGACACCGCGTCGGGACCGAAATCTGTTGATGGGAAGCTCGGCGATGAATCTCCTTCATCTTCAACCCCCGCAATGATGAACGGATTCGATTGCCATTGTTCATCATCGCCCTGCCCTTGGCTCGCGGAGTTTTGCTGTGACGATTCCGCCTGCGACTGATGGAGCGCCAAACGGGCAGCCAGCTGGCGGCGGGCGCGCGATGGCCCGCTCGCCGGGTTAGGGGGCGGCGGTAGGATTGGGATGGCTTGGCTTGAGTTGTCGTCCTAAAGCAGGCACCGTTAATATCGCGCGAAGCAAGCAGTGAGCTTGAACCCGGTCGTTTACTCACATTATCTGAACCGCCCTCTGCGGTATTGTCATTCGCGCCTCTGGCTTCTTCATCATCATGATCTTCCATATCTTCATCCTCATCATCACTCGAGCTCCCAAATCCACTCAACATGGAGTTGCTGCCGCCTCCAAATGCGCCGCTGGACACACTACCATAGTTCATATAATCGAAACCCTCAAAACCACCGCCACTACCACCATTTAATCCTGCGTTCGCAAGCGCGGTCGAGCCGGTCAGACCCTGCGATGTGCTAAGACCTGAATCTCTTTCCGGCCTCTCTCCGCCGAGAACAGCATTATCTCGTTCGCGAGTCTCCGACAGAGTGTGCTCGACATAGTGAACCCAGTCCGGCTGGAGAACCCTGTCCATGACCGCCTGCGACAAGACCTCGGGAGGATGACGGCCAGTGAACTTGACAACTTCCTCCGCGATGAGAGTAAGATGACCCATGTAACCAAGCCGCATGTTCTTGTTAGTTTGCGCTTCATCGCTCCGCCGTTGGCCCTCCACAATTTGCTCTGTTATCCTGCCCGTGACAAATACATCAATGGCCAGTGATCGGTTGAAGCCTCGGTCGATGGGCCCATTGAACACTTGCTGTACAACATCATAGACCACATTGTGGAGAAAGTTATTCCACGGGAAGCGAAAGAAAAAGTCCTTTAACCACAGATGTCAGTCTTTGTCTGTAAATGATAACTTTGGAGCGAAACAACTCACCAGAATCGTAGGAACAACTTTGTGTTCGATAAACATGATCTTCAAGTAATCGCCAACTACGGGTTCGCCATTTGCCTCGTACTGGATTTCGGGCGTAAACTCGCCGATAGTTGGCACTTCGGACCCTTCGGCCGGCGGTACATCGCCCGAGGCCTGGAGAACTTGGTCCGCAGGCACTGGTGCTTGAGAACTCAGGTTCTCATCAGCACGAGCATCCGCCGGTGTTGTATCCTGACCCCGAGGGCCCTGCTCATCATTGTTGATTTTGATCTGACCGACCTTGTCCGTCAATGCGGACGCCGCATGGCTGATCATATCTGATGTTTGTTGAGTGGCAACGCCACTCGATGCGGAGTGCTCCGCCTGCGCTCCTTCGGTGGTCGACGAAATTGGTGAATCCTGATGTTGCTTGGATGTTTGAACGTCTGCGGGTTTCTCTTGCCGTACCGTCACGTCCGCCGCTGGCTCGGCAGCGTTCGTGGCACCCACGAGAGTCCCAGACGATCCAACATCCTCAAATCCATCATCATCCCCAGTAGCACCGTGTGGTCGTGACTGACCTTGACCATTTTCGAAACCGGCAGATCCGCCGAGATCAACGCCGGACTCATCTTGTGAAGCACCGAGAACACCCTCAGCTTGCAGCCGTTCACGCTCAGCATCCCGCCTTCGAATGTATTCCTCGCTCCCAACCTCGTTCAAGAGGCGCATGTTACTACAGTGCAGAAGCTCTGCCAGGAGCTCGCACGTCTTGAATCGATCGAAGCTCAATGGCTCAATCTTGGTGCCCCAGGTGGAGTTGAAAACTGGCCGGTCAACGAGCTTGACCTTGCCGTTTTCGACAACGGAGTGTTTGGGACTCAGCATGAGAGCCATAAAATCCGGGATGCGATCCGAGAACTTCCGCAGCAGCGTGCCCAGATAGATCGGATCATATGGGGTGGGAGGCGCGTCGGGCCCGCCGACGTTCTCCGGGTCGTAGTCAGAGTTGTTCTTCCGAATCACCTCAATAACGATGCCCACGCCGACAGTCAGTGAATTGCCTCCCTGCAGCATATACCCGATCAGCTGTTCGACACAAGCTGCCGATACCAGCTGCCGAGTAAGATTGTTTGGTCCGATGCACGTTTCATCGTTTTGGGTGGCATTTGCGGAAATGGTGATGATGGCTTTGAGAAAATCACCAGCGGAGGTCTGCACCGATGCTGGATGTTCCGGTGCGAGATAAGACAAGAGAATCGGTATCAGATTCTCCTTCTTCAGCCACTGCAATCCAAGGAGTCAGCAGTCTGACGTGTACTATGTCCAAGAAACTTACGTCAACAATGCCCTGGCCACCTTCGACTTTCTCAAGGGTGATAATCTTCAAGAGCAAGTCCATAATCATGGGGTTGTCGACATGCTGGAGGATGGCTGGGACAATGCCATCCAACGACTTGAAAAAGTCCAGCATTTGCTTGGTCTTCTTCTCGAAGAGGACCTCATTTACTTTCGTAAAATAGCCGGACTGACGGGAATTCAAGGGAGCCGGTCGTCGCACGAAGCTCCAGAAGTTGCGGAGATCGTCCTGATTGAGCAAGATGGACTCGATGATGGACCAAGTCTCGGAGGACAGGATTTCGCAGGCGACATATGCATAAGTTGATCGCTGTTCCTCGGCTTTTTCCTTGTCTTCCGGTTTCAGGATCTCCTCCGGCGGCTCTCCTGCAGTGTCTGTGGAGCCAGATTTCCCTGCAGGGGCCTTTTTCTGGTCCTCTTCTTCTTCCTCCTCAAACTCATTCTCTTCAAATAGAGGCGGGGCAATCACATATTCCATCAATCGTTTCAAAATGTGATCCTCCCGAAGAAATTCAATGAGTTTGGTATTATGCTGGCTGAGCTCCGAGATGAGCTCGGGCTCGTTCAGCAGTTCCTCTAAGGTGACATCGGGCTTGTCGAGGAGAGTATCGATCGTAGAGATATTTGCGTAACCTCCGAAGCGCCAGAACATGATGAATCAACCAAGTGATAAATGGGATATAAGAAAAGCATGGACGTGCGACAGAAACGGGTATATCTGCAGGGGTTCGTGCGCGTGATCTCGTGTCCTTAAAGCAGCAACAAAATGAAGGGTCGTAACACCGCAATCTATTATACGTCCTGGCAGAAGGAAGCAGTTCAAGGCATTCGTAGGCCGTGACCAAGTCCGAATGGCGTCGTATTGCTTCGTGAACTCGTCTTCTCTATCAGCAGCTAAAAGCAACATGCGAGGACCGTCTGGGCGGCTGCGCGCTGCTACCTCGTTGGAACCGATCAGTTCAAGAGACACAGCGAGCGAATGACCAGCATCGATAAAATGAATGACGAAAAATTGCGGACGGAGAATAGAAAAGCAAGTTATCGTACCGTCGGGGTGAGAGAGAGGATCCAGTCACACGGGCCTCGGAGCCGGATCTGGACCCAGAACTACGATCGGCCAGTTCCCCGCGGAACAGACGGAACCCGGATTTTGACCCTGACGCTGCGCAAGGGGGATATTGCGACAGGATGCCAGCAGAAAACTGGCAGGTCGTGACGGATGGGCGAAGGATTGGAGCCGCTTGGCTTGCAGGTGTTCGCTCCTTGGAGAAGGAAAACACCCGCACGCAACCGAAACTGCGAAAAGAGCGCTTGAGGCAAGGAGGGACCGGAAACGGATCTCACCGGGCGTTCGGGGAGAACGTTGATCGATGGAGAAAGCAAGTCGGAGGGGAAAAGCGGGCGATGGGGAAAACGTCCGACCCGGCGGAGGAGTCAAACAGGGGGAATGGTCGATGCGGGGGAACCGCGATTGGAGTCGGTCAGAGATCTGATTCAGAAAAGCAATTTGAGCTAACAGAGACCATTGTGCGATAAGAATTGCGCCGGATATTTGAGCCGGAAAGGGACTCCGAGTTGCAGAGTGTCTGGACGTCACAGTCTGTGGTCCCTGACTCGTTTGCGGCTAGCGCGCTCCATCTGCTGTGGCATCCGTCAACTGGCTTAACAATGTGAAACACGTTGCTATCACTACGGAAGTGGCTCTCTGATTGAACGAGTGCTACGGTGGGAATCTAAATTTTAGCGCCCACCGGTGCCGGCGGGATGTCATGATGTTCTCGATCTGATCTGTTTTTGTGCGAGCTGCCCTCAGCCCGCCATCAAGAGATCTGGAACGCTCTGTAAATCACGTGATTCGGAAGGTTATCTAATCTGGGTTGACTGCCTCAGGCAAAACTTCATGTGACATCAGTAACTGGATCATCTCCCCGCATCACGCTCTAAGGCAGCCGGACAATCCGGACAGCTGCCGGTCGGAAGATATGAATTTCAAGCTGCCTGATCGTCGTTGGTAGTTCGCATGGGAACAGAAAGCAGCGGCGATCAACATGAATCGACTCTTTGGGACGAAAAGTAACGCACCAAAGCCGACGCTTGACTCGGCCATTTCAAATGTGAGTTCATTGACGATATCACGGTTCGAGAAGCAACAAGGGAACAAGTCTAACAAAGTTCTACAGGTCGACGCACGGATATCCAGCATCGACGTGAAACTGGCGGCGCTCAACTCGGAGCTCGCTACGTATCAACAACGTCTCTCCAAGATGCGGGACGGGCCCGGCAAGACAGCGCTCCGACAAAAAGCCCTCAAAGTCCTCCAAAGACGAAAACAATACGAAGCGCAGCGAGATCAGCTAGCGCAACAGTCATGGAACATGGAACAGGCTGCCATGATGCAGGACAACCTCAAGAACGTGATGACGACGGTGGATGCGATGAAGACGACGACGAAAACCCTCAAGAAACAGTACGGCAAAATTGACGTTGACCAGATCGAGCGGTTGCAGGATGAGATGGCCGATCTGATGGATATCGGGAATGAAATCAACGAGAGCATCTCCAGGGCGTACGACGTTCCCGAGGACGTCGACGAGGCAGAGCTCGACGCGGAACTCGAGGCTCTGGGTCAGGAGTCACTCCTGGATGCCCAGATCGGCGAGGATGCCACGCCGAGCTTTCTGCAGGACGAAGTCGCTCCGCCGTCGTTCATCGATGAACCACCGGAGCAGGACAAGGATAAGGTCAAGGAGGCCGCGGGCGGTGTTGGTTAATGTGGGAAATAGAGCGAGAATGTGTGGCATGGTGTCTCTACGTTTATGATGATCTCTACGAGTCCCTTTATGTCCGATCATGGATCAACTCTTTGAATCTGGGTAGGCCATCGCCAACGTTAGACATGTACGTGTTTATTGGGAGTTGTATATAATGTTACCGATGTTGTGCCTGTAACATTTGTGAGAAATTCTAAGCTCATATCAGTTCTAGCCTATGCCTTTCCAAGACCAACCAAAACAAGCAAAGCAATGTTCATCACGGTAATGGCCAACCAGATCAACGCTGCGAGCGCCGTCACTGGCCAGCTATTGCGCATCTTCACCGTCTCCATTGGCGCATCGTCGCTTCCGACAAGGCTAGCTCGGCCGCCCGCAACCTTAACAGACATGAACTTGTTCCGACTGGTGAAGTACACCAGCGGTCCGACCACGAACGGTAGAATCACGCTAAGAACGACTTGGGACGCAGTCAACGCGATGTTCAGACCTCTTCTGCCCACGGCCGCCGCAATGGCCACACTTGGAATAATGCTGATGGAACGGGTGATCAGGCGGCGCAACCATGGTCGTAGCCTCCAGTTGAGCATGCCCTCGCTCACTATCTGCCCCGATATGGTACATACGATACCTGCAGACAGTCCGGAAAGTAGCAGCGCCAGTGCAAAGATTGTCCCCGCTGCCGGGGCAATAGAGTCCGACAGGAGCTTGTGGATTCCAAAGAGATCCGCGTCTTCTGCTCCTGGGGTACCGTAGAGCGCTGCAGCGGCTACAATTAAAATAGAACTGTTCACGAACAGTGCAAATGTGAACAAGCACATTATCAGTTCTAAGATCGAGTATTTAAGACACCCTCGGATGGCGTGTACCGAGGGACGGTAGGATTGGAAATGCTCCTCATTATCCCCTTCCGCCGGGGGGTCGACATAACCCCTGGAGACGTCGTACTCCCGGAGACGCGGCTGGACCGTACCGCTACCGAGGAACAGAGAATGAGGCATTACCGTTGCGCCGAGGATACCGCAGCTTTGATAGAGGCTGAGCAAGAAAGTTAGCACGAGATTCCCAGACTCATGGCGGCATCCTGCTTACCCACTGCCCTCGACAACAGCTGAAGACGGAAGATATCCGCGGAAAACCTCACCTGCGGATTCGAACTCAAGCAAAGAGAGTTGGTAGCAAAACAGGATAACAACAGCCAAAACCAAGCCACCGACAAAGACCTCGAACATACGAAGCCCCCACATTGATCCGTGAGGACGATAGAAAACTAGCAGGAACAGGACATCAGCCAGCGTGATGACGCATCCGGCCACCAAAGGAATGCCGGCAAGCAAGTTCAACGCAATCGCGGCGCCAATCACCTAAACCAGCGGTTAAATCGAGGTCCCTCGTACGCGAACCGGCAGGGGGAGACAGTGGCGTACCTCTGCAATATCCGTGGCTATAATGGCAGACTCGCTCAAAATGTACAGGATGACATTCAGCCATCGCGGTAGATGGGCCCGACAGTTCTCCGCTAGGTTTAGGCCAGTGACGCTTCCAAGCTTGATGCACAGTGACTGCAGGAAAATGGCAAAGAGATTCGACATCAAAATTATGAAAAGGAGAGCGTATTTGCTGTTGGCACCCGCAGCAATATCGGTTGCATAATTTCCCGGATCGATATAAGCCACGGCGACCATGAAGCCCGGTCCAACAAATGAGACGAATTTAACAAATGGTCTAAGGAGGCGGGGAATGGAAAACTGGACCGTGAGTGCCCCCGCGGGATCATGATGAATTTGATCGCGCGAAGAGGCAGTCACCACCAGTTCATTCCCCGTCTCTTTTGCCGGCACCCTAGAGGTGTCACCGCGGTCACCAGAAGTTTCTCTCTCAAATACACGGTCCTCGCTTAGGCCACCGGGCAGCTGATCTCGGCCTCTCAGCTGCCTGAGGTTTACAATACCGTTAAAGTCCTCCCTGGTGGTTTCATCTGGGTTGAGCGGTGACGGATTCTGGTTCCATCCGGGGTTGTGGAAGGTGTCGTCAGTTCGGGAAGTCTGGTTCATGACGCCGCAAGGAACAAGAATATCGACCAGGTCAAGGAGCTTTACGCGCAAGAGATTGAAAAGCAGCAGTCAAGCGCCGATGTTATTTAAGTACTGTCAAATCGATTGCGAAGGCAGCAAGTAGCTTAAACTACCGAAGGAAGAAGAAGAAAGTCCCCTCCGGTCTGATCCACGTCAGAGCGGGTCGGGACTCTGGGGACAGCGGCCCGGTTTACGCCGGTTTAATCCTCGCTTGGCGGGCGACATTTCTGTGGGGTGCTGAATCCGTTGACGGCACACCGTTGACGACATGGTTCTGAATTCGGTCGGCATGAAACAGGCTCCATGAGATCACATTGAGGTAGGCTCGTCCCGCAACAAGCAGCACGCCGTGCCTTGTTACGACTAGGTTACGGTAGTAGCGTCCTGCAGCAATGGTCTAAATTTCGGTCCGCAGCGGAAACGCCAAGAAAGCGGAACCCTTCGATCTACGTCACGTGATTAAGATGAAGCACCCAGAAATCTTGGCATAACGTACGGAGTATTCGCGCCGTAATACTACGTAAGTTACCAGCTGAGACAGCCAAAACAAAGGCAAGATTCAGGGTGGGATGTCAAGGATAACAGACTGAGTTGCACACATAATCGAAAGGCATACATGACATTGACACGAGTACTACTTCTAGTAGCTTGAAGTTACACCCTCGTACTGGATTTAGTGCCAAATTTGACGTTCCCGGCCGTCTGGAGAGGTACAAGTACGAAACTCGGAGCGGAACGGATGATCGTCGGAAAAAAATAAGTGCTCTGAACGGAGTATTCCGCAAGTACGTAACTAAACGTCTCGGACGGTTTTCGGTGCTGTTTCGGTCATTGTTATCGATAAGCATCGCGCTGGCGTGCATTAGGTAAGCGTTGCCCGCAGCAACGGTAACTCCGTTGTTTAGGCTGTTTACATGGCACACGCCGATATTAAATCGACTTGGGATCCTCGCAAACGGTCGATCCTGAGGCCACTGCTGTTCCAAATTTCATCCTACGTCCATGTTTGGCTCTGCTACAACGATGGTTCTTCTTCATTGATTGTTTCAGTCTGGAATCTCTGTATTCCCTACTGTTGTGCTCCCCTGCTTCACATTGTTGATCGCTTCACGCGTACTTGCAGCAGTATCGAGAGATCGAGGTATGGGATTCAAATAGTTGCAGCAGGCATGTTTGCTGATCAACAAAAACTTAGCTCGTCTTGGACGACGGAATGGCCACATACACAGCAGCACCTCCCATATTCGACGATGTTGCCGGCCATGAGTCCCCAAAGACCTCGAGACTCCGATCGATCCTGCCGCTGCGAGGGGGACACGGGCGGAATCTTTCCGTCGACCAAGCCTTGTCCCCGCGTGGGCCGCCTCCGATGACACCGATGGGTTTCTTACCTGCAGACCATCCTCATGCACAACCCCTTGGCGAGAGAGCTCACAATAGAGTTGCCACGGGGAGACAGTCCCCGTCAGACCCGGCGAGTGGTCTGCACAAGAAAACCAAAAGCTCAGTGTCTCTCAAGACTCTAGTCTGGGACAGAGACAAGAAGGATGCCAAATCTAATTCCTCAGAAAAACATATCAAGAAACCCAAGTCTGCGGCCAGTCTGAGCGCCATATTGAAACGGTCTCAGAGAGGTCGAAAGGAAGAAGGTTCCTGTGATGACAAAGACAAGGAGAATCAAAGCCCTGCAGACTCATTGCCATCACCGATGCCATCACCAACATGGGGCCGGTTTCCTAGCCCCCTGGACGAGCCATCAGGGAAAGTGTTTGTTCCTGCTCATCGTCGAACAGTGGAAGAGGAAGTTTCCTTGTACACCCCGAGACATTACTCGCCGTCCAGGCAACGAAACTTTCATGACTACCAGCCGACACTCGCGAGGCGGCCCAACCAGAAGCCAAGGCCAAAGTCCGATTATATCTCAGCGAGCACGATGAAAGTCAAGGAAATGCTGGGACATGTCCAGCGCGTACCGTCTGACAAGCGACGCAACCACGAAGGAGACACTAACGATCACATCTCCGCGGACGATCGTGTGGACCGAGAACAAAACCGAACATCACGGGTCAAAGCTGCAGTCTCCGTTTTGAATGCCAGGGAAGCGGCAAATCAGAGCAATATGGATCGCGGTCACATTGACAGCGAATTCGAAAAACTCTTGGTACGTGACCATAGAGTACCTGGTCCCTGCGGACCGCGCTGACACAGACAGGATGCTCGGAACATCCCGCAGAACATGCGGGAAAAGATGCGATCGCTGAACACCAATATCAAGGCCGATTTCATTCAGAAGGACCGGTGCGAGAATACTGGCTCAATCTCGTCCGGTTCGAGTTTCGACAGCGCCGGCCGCCGCGGAAGGAACCTGGACGCACGAGCAACGTCGGCTCGGAATAAGGACAAGAGCTCTCGTTCTCGATCCAGAGGCCGATCGTTTATATCTTCAATATACGACGGATCTCATTCGAGAAGCCCGTCGAAGAACGATACTAGTCGCTCGCACAAGCGGCCAAAGTCTTTTGATTTTGGACGTCCGTATTCAGCTTTGCTCCCACTTGCATCCAGCTCTACGGCGTCTCTGCACACGCCAGTCCATACGGATACCGCAACGGATCCTGAGGACTTTATTCACTACCTCAAAGAGGTTCAGAAGCCAGAAATCATTGACACTGGCAAAATTCACAAGCTGCGTTTGCTCCTTAGAAATGAAACGGTCAGCTGGGTAGATACATTTATCTCTGAGGGCGGAATGGACGAAGTGATTCAGCTCCTTTACCGGATTATGAAGGTTGAGTGGAGGTGAGTAGCTCAACATTTACGGCGCTGAATGCGTTCGGCTGACTTCGGGTAGGGAGGAGCACGAAGACACGCTCCTACATGAAACATTGCTGTGCCTCAAGGCTCTCTGCACTACGTCCATGGCATTGAAACAACTCAATGTGGTGGAAGGAGAGCTCTTCCCGGCACTTTTGCGGATGCTTTTCGATGAAGAAAAGAAAGGCCCTAGCGAGTACACAACACGAGGCATCATCGTGAGCCTGCTATTCACCTTCTTGTCGACTGCTTCTCCTGAGGAGATGCCAGCGCGAGCATCGAAGATTCTGAGCTACCTTCGGGACCCTGCTCCGGCCAAAGAGCAAATTGACTTCATTGCCAACATCTATAAGTCTCGACCTTACCGGGTCTGGTGCAAAGAGATCACCAGCGTTTCCAAGGAAGTATTTTGGATCTTCCTCCATCATCTGAACGTTATCCCCCTACCGAGCGAGGATGAAACGGTTCAAGAACAGGATTACGTGAAAAAGTTTTTCCCCACCCCTCGCCCTCCAGTCCCTGCAGCGCCGTACGTTGGCGGAGTGGAATGGGACGCAACAAACTACATCGCAGCCCACTTAGATCTGATGAACGGGCTGATTGCGTGCCAGCCAACGCGTGAGCAGCGAAACGCTTTGCGGGAGGAGCTTCGAGCCTCGGGATTCGAAAAGGTCATGGGCGGCAGTTTGAGAACATGCAAGGAGAAGTTCTACGGTGCAATCCACGACTGCCTGAGAACCTGGGTCGCTGCCGCCCGAGAAGATGGGTGGCACTACGCGTATGTCCGGGAGGGGCCAGGTCCTGACTCATTGGCCAAGTCGCCGACCAAATGCCCGAACCGGATGCGTATCGCGACACCTCCAAAGCTTGATCTTCACATTGGCCTTGAGAACGAGCAGGCGTCCTAACCATCAAGGGATGCAACTGACGTCTCAAGTCCATAACCTTGATTGACGGTTTTTTTATGAATTACGTTTGTCATTCCTTCATGATGTTACGGTATGTTTTCTTCTTCTTGTGTCTTCTTTTTGCTTCTCATCTCTTGGAGTTGGGTATGAACAATCATCACGGTGTTCCGATCTGAGTTATGACTGAGATGGATACAAACGGAGAATCTCCGTCATCATGCATTACGCTTGGAATGAGATAAAGAGACGTCATCACGCTATGATGAGCCATGTTGGATGCGCATTATGAGTTGCATCTCTGCTTTCGCATTGCACGGGAAGTCTGAGCTGTTTATAGCTTCAGCGAGTTTATGAGTTCATGATGAATATGAACACGATATGAGTATATAAACTCATTTTTCCAAATCATATTTGAACAGTAATCGCTTGTGATTGGTATCACCTCGGATTTGCACGTGGTGTCGGATACTTGACCGGTTACTATCTCGGGAAGGTAAGAGGTTATCCCGGAATAAAGTAACACCGACCCGGTCAATTCCAGGAACACCTCATTCCGACTACAGCGACAAGCAGAGTCAAAAGAATCGAACGAAAAACCATGTCATTGAGTCCATCTTGTTGGCGGTGGCTGTCCACCGCAACGCGGACAACCATCCGTAACCATGCCGCGCTTCAACCAACTTCGGGAACACCTTCGTCGCCGTTCCTGAAATGCGTATGCCGGAATGCATTGCGGTCATCCTCAAAACCTGAATACAACAGCACAACACGAACAAGCGTCTTCCAATCCCCGCGAAGAACGTTCACCACCTCAAAAACGCTTTCCTCATCCTCCCCATTCCGCCTTATCTCTTCCTCGCATGAAAATAGTCCCGACTACTCCTCTCTCCCCGAAACCGCCGAAGAAGCCGCAGAAAAACAACATGTCTACTACAGTCCCTACAAGCCGAAACGCCAATGGCCGCCAGATATGTCGAAGCTCTCCCATAAGCATCAGTTTCGGCTGGAGAGGAAGTTTCGGCGAAGGGCAGCGCTGAAATATGCAAGACCGAAGTGGGTGAAGGCGACGAAATTGGTACAGTGGGGGTTGATTGGCTGTAAGTTTTACAGATCCGTCCTTTTCATGTGAAACGGAATAAAAGGACAGATTGCTGATTTGTTAATTAGTCGTCGTCGTCTATGCGGTGCTGTTCATGGAATGGCCGTTGAAAGAAGGCGAGGAAGGAAGGCAGAGGAATCCTTTCGAGAACGTATGTCATCTAAACTTTACGATTTCTGGCGATTGTTGCTGACTGAGAATATCAGTTCCGGAAAGAATTCTTCGCTACGCTGAACTCTATCTTCTCGTCCCCGACGCCGCCGGGGAGAAGGACGGAGTAACCAGTACCTACATATTCTCTGTGTATATTAGCATGGTCCCACGGTTATGCATTGCCATATATAATTAGAAGGCTATCTACCACATGAACCTATGTCTCGGCTTCTTGATTCCGGCAAAAGCTGCTTTGAAATTCAAACTGTAGAAGCTGATTATATAATCACTTTCACATGCATGCATCGGCTTTTGGACTGTTCTGATAAGGCCGTGAATGTGATCGCCCGGGACGGAACAACGTTGATACGATGAACCTCGGCTTGCGGCGGTCATTTGAACAATGATTTAATTGTCGGTTGTCTGGGGTTGAAAGTTGCTTCTTCAACTATTCTTGATTCTAGGATTGTTTTCTTTGGCATATCCAGTTCACAAAATACACCATGTCGCAGGGTAAGTTGCCGCAAGCTGTTATACTGTGTAAAGAAAGCTCTTTCTAACACTGACATCTAGCAGCTCGGCAGCGTCTCTCCCAAGTCTCCTCCCACCTCACTGGCAAGCCCCAGACCGGCCGCAGTGCCATCACAGAGAAGCATCCCGATGATATCGTTGTGACTGCTGCGGTGCGCACGCCCATCACCCGCGGTGGTAAGGGTGGCTTCAAGGACACCGCCGCGGCGGACCTGCTGGCGGGTGTCTTCCAGGGCTTGATCCAGCGCAGCGGGATCGACCCTAAGCTGGTCGAGGATATTGCCGTCGGCTCCGTGCTCCCGCCCGGCGGTGGTGCGACGGAGTTCCGCGCTGCTGCCCTGGTTGCGGGTTTCCCGGAGTCGACTGCCGTGCGGGCGCTGAACCGTCAGTGCTCGAGCGGGTTGCAGGCAGTGGTGGATATTGCGAATGCTATTCGGACGGGGATGATTGAGATTGGTGTTGGTGCTGGTGTTGAGAGCATGAGTTTGCAATATGGGTATGTTCACTTCCTCCCCTTTGAGTAAGAGAGTGATACTGATAGGCGGCCTAGCCCCGGTGCCGTCACCGAATTCTCCGACCTCCTGAACAACCACATGCAAGCCGCCAACTGCAAAGTCCCCATGGGCGTTCTGTCTGAACAAATGGCCCAGGACTACAAGATCACTCGCCGCGAACAGGACGAATTCGCCGCTGCATCCTACCAAAAGGCCGCCAAGGCCGCAAAGGAAGGCCTCTTCCGCGAAGAAATCCACCCCTTGCAAGTCCAATGGACCGACCCCAAGACCGAGGAAACCAAGACCATCACCGTCTCCGCCGATGACGGCATCCGTGACGGCGTCACGGTCGAATCCCTCAGCAAGATCCGTCCCGCCTTCGCCAAGGACGGCTCCATCCACGCGGGTAACGCCTCCCAAGTCTCGGACGGCGCCGCCGCCGTTCTCCTCATGAAACGCAGCACCGCGGAGCGCCTGGGTCTGGCAAACAAGATCCTGGGTAAATTCGTCGCGGCGAGCGTCGTCGGCGTCCCGCCCTTGCTCATGGGTATCGGCCCTTGGAAGGCCATCCCGCTGGCCCTGGAAAAGGCCGGGCTCAGCGGCGTTCAGGATGTGGATATCTTTGAGATCAACGAGGCTTTCGCCTCGCAGTGCCTCTGGTGCGCAAAGCAGCTGAACATCCCCTTTGAGAAGATCAACCCCAAGGGTGGCGCCATCGCGATCGGTCATCCACTGGGCTGCACGGGCGCCAGACAGGTTAGTACCTTGTTTACCGAGCTGCGGCGGACGGGGAAGAAGGTTGGCGTGACGAGTATGTGTGTTGGCACTGGTATGGGTATGGCGGCCGTTTGGGTTGCCGAGTAAAATATTTTCCATAACATTCGTCTTTTTCTCCTGTATATTTACATTTACGCCGCACAAATGTTCTTATGGTTTCATGGGGCAAAATCATCACAAGTCAATGCATGTTGTTCGAACTACCCTAATTATGGCCTTGTATAAGAATTAAGCCAGCCCAGGATTGATATAGGAATGAATTACAAAAGCCCTAAAAAAAAAAAAAAAAAAAAAAAAAAAAAAAAATTAACCCATGGATTCAATCAATCTTCAGTTCCTCCCAACAGTGGCAATCGCGCAGATGCTACATTGCACCCCCAATCCCGCCCCGTAGAAGAAAGGCTAACACCACTCAAAACCCGCGGCCCAATGACAATCCCATGCCCCTGGAAATCAACAGGTATAGATGATTTATGCAAAGTAACTCTTCCAAAGGACTCCAGCTAGGTCTTCTAATTGATCGGGTGTGAATGCCTATGTAACTCCGTCAGCAAAAGAACCGTGCCGTACAAGAGAGAGAGGGGTTACCTTTTGATCAATATGCCATGTATCTTGCCGTGTCTTCTTAAACTCACTGATGATCGACTTGACGCTCTGCCCAACGACGCCTGGGTCATTGGCGGCCTTGGTGCTGAGTGTCGTCAGGGCATCGGGCATCCAGTGCGGCGGCGGGCTGGCGTAAGGGAAGGCCTGGACGAGCGCACCCAAACCGAGCACCGCGGAGTGCCGCAGAATGATGAGACGCGTGTGTTCGGGAGTAGGCGTGCTCGTGCGGCTCGATGGTGCGGACAAGGCCGATCGGCCCAGAATGCTCTGCCGTCGAGGCCGTTTCGGAAGCGGGTTCTCGATCAGTGTTCGGGTGAACCGCTCCTGCAGTTTCTGAACCACTGCGTCGCGTAGCTTCACCGGCGAGCATCGGATCATCCCGGACAGCGTTGTCGATGCGCCGACCCGCACCTCGTGCTGCGAATCCTGCAGCATGTTGGCGATGCAATCGAAGAGCTTGTCGCGATCACTCTCCGACAGGAGGAAAAGACGCCGGAAATACACGATCTGAATGTTGATCATCACCCGCAGCCGCTGATGCCACGACGGTGACGTCTGCCCGATTCGGATCAGCGTCTCGATGAACGGCGACTGCTCCTCCGCAGGGTATGGGATGTTCGGCAGGTGCCGGAACACGTGGTATGCCAAGGATTGCAGCTCAGGGTCCTCTTTGACGTCCATCATATGCAGCAGCTCCTCCGTAAAGACATCACCAAAGAACGGCACCAGCTGCGTGCACTCGTGTGACGACAATGTCGAGTCCAGCCACAACAGCACCGTCTTGCTTCCCGACGTGTACGACGACGGCGACTGCTGCCCCGGCGTCCGCTCCTCCCGCCACCGCCGGATCTTCTCAAAGGCACCCATAATCAGCTGCGAGAACTCTTCCGACGGCGCGTACGGGAACGTCCCGATGGACGAATGTGCCTTTTGCGTCTGCACAAGGCTGTCCACGTTCGGGTACGACTCGTGATATCGAGTCCGGTAGATGGAACCCAACGTGTGACCCATGGCCTCCCGCACGCCCTTGTAAGGATGGTCCAGGTGTGCCAAAAAGTCCTCCACGATGGGCTTCTCCAGCTGGAAATGCCAGCCAGTATCAATGATGCACTGGTGCAGCAGATTGATCTTGGAGCTTTCCTTGAATGCGGCATTCGTCGACATGTCCAGCCGGAAACTGGCCAGCCAGTCAACCAGCGGCCAGGCACGTCGCGGATCCCGACATTGCAAGACCATGTGCAGGAACGTCGTCCAGTAGCCAGAATTTTCCGGCGTCAACCCGTCCCCCAGGATCTTCCGGATCATTGGGAAGGCATATTCCCAGACCAGCTTCCTCTTCTCCACATCCGTGTCCATCACAGATGCGATCAAAGCTCCGAGGATCTCTGCCGTAGCCCGATGTTGATGTTTATCGCTTCCGTCCTCAAACACCCGCGCAATCTCCTCCTTGATCTCATCAAACGTCGCCGCTGTAAGCTCATCCCGGAACATGAGCTCAAAGACATACAGCAGCATCATCGCGCAAGGCATCCGGAACTTGTCAGAGGAGGCATCCCGCGGTTCCTGCTTCAGGTAGTCGAAGAACTTGGCGAACCACTGTCGGTCGAAGAGCCTGCCCATGTGGCTGCGGACTTTCCACTCCACCTCGTCATACTCAATATCCCTTTTGATATTTGCCTTGTAAGCCGGGAACTTCTCAGGCCAGACCAGCCAGCCGGGGAAGTCGTGGTCGACGTAGTACTCGGCCTCAGGCTTGGAGAAGGCCGACAGAAACTTCTCCGTCCATCCCTTCTCGTCACGCTGGGCAGCAACTTGGATCCGCGCAGGGAAGTGCTGCTTTGCGAGAATGTAATTTTCGTAGCTGTGGCTGCAGATAGCCCGCACGTCGATCATCGTGAACAGAGCAATGAGCGCTTGTGAATACATGCCGCGAAGACCAGGGTGATCGTCAATGGAGCCCAGCGTCACGAGATCAATCAGGTTTTCACTGGCAATGTAGTCAAATCGCAGGCCCATGCTCACAACGATTGTGGCGGCTCGGCTGGCAATCTTCCAATGCGATGTCCGAGCAATTTCTACCAGATCGTTGGATAGCTCTGCCTTCTTCTTCTCAATGTGAATGCGCTTCTGATTGATGGCGTTGCGCTTCTGTTCTATTCGCTCTTCCAGATCTTCGTCCGGCGCAATGCTGTTGACGACATCTTGGTCAAGCACTGCTAGTCTCTCCATGGGCCGTCCGTAGTCCATGACCTGGAAGATAGCTCCCGAACACAACTTTTGAACAGACGGCTTATCGACATTGTTTGCATCGATGAACGTCTTGATCAGGGTTGGAGTGTACTTCCAATGCCGTCCGACAGTCTTGGCGAGACTGCCATACAAAAGGGAATACAGCCCACCCTTAATTCTGGCGTGATCATTTTCTTTCACTGCCTTTTGCAGGGCCTTCAGCAGCGGAGGGATCACCAGCAGTCGCGAGCCCCAGACCGCCTTCAGAGCTGACTCGCCGGCGCTCTGAGCAGTCCGGCGGATGTCGGTATACAGGGAGACGCATGACTCGGCCAGGTCCAAAAAGAGAATTTCATCCAGTTTCGATCTGGGGCGTGGCGCTGCATTATGCCTTGCTCGCTGGAGATGGTAGACATTCGCTCGACGCACGAGAAGCGGACGCGGATAGTCCTTGCGCACACCGCTGACTTTGTACGGGTGAATATCGGCGGCGAGAAGGCGGGTCACCCGATCCAAAACGTGGGCAGACCGCTCAAAACCGACGTCAATGAACCATGACCGGAAGGCTGTGTACAAGGCGTTGAAGCACGGCACATCGTCCTCCTGGTTTTCCGTAAGGAAGCGATGCACACGGTGCAGCACCACCCCCGCCCGCTCTCTGATAGCATGGATAGTATGATACAGAGGATCGGACTCGTCTAGCGGATACCCAGTAGGATAGGTAAACGTTTGCTTGATCGTTCCTTCATCGGAACTATCCAATACAGCATCCGGATCATCTCTAGAGTCCGCGACATCGTTGGATGGGTTTATGCCGTCAATCTCGGCCAAGTTCAGATTCTGGCCGGCCTTCGACGCCTGCTTCGGGTCAAACAGCACAGAAATGCCCGAGAGGACGAGCCTGAGGAGGACCAGTCTCCGATTTACTTCGTCTGACCATTCCTTGCCGCTGCCGTCCCTCTTGACACTGGACGTGCCGTCGGTCAGGGCGAAAAGCTGATCAATGGCAGACTCGGCTTGGGACTTGAAAAGCTCCACAGCGAATTCAAGTTCCTCCCGATTTGGCACGTGCCACTTGATGTTGAGTTTACGAGGATCCGGACGATAGCCCCAATGTTCGATCTTGATTCCATCTTTGACATCCTCCTCCTCGAAGAGCGCGCTATCGAGGGTGTATGTGACAGTGAGATTGAGAAGGAGGTGATGGATAAAGTTCGAGACGTGGATCGTTGGGATTCCCTTGCACTTCTCCTGCATGTAGTTGGCGATATCCAGCAGCTCCTGCTTGTGGTCCAGCACGGCGTCGCCGACATGTACAACGCACATGCTCAGCATGCTGACGTTCCAGACAAGAGCCCGGTCACGCGGCAGAACCTCCGTGCCCGTGGTCCTGGTGGACGCCGCGCCGTTCTCGTCGATCTCTGTGCGGATCGCCTGGACCAAAAGCGGGACGAAGCGCTTCAGAGCCTTCTTAGGGTTGACCTTGCAGACTGCATTGCAAATGAATGCCATTGCATCTCGTGCCTGATGAATGACATGGTTGGAGACGAAATCAACAATCTTCTGCAAGGCCAGGTCGTAGAGCTCCGGCGATAGAGAAGCAAGCAAGGGCGTCAACGTCGCCGGTAGGGTGTTGACGACGGTTTCCTCAGGAGATCCGCTCCGGAGTCGTGAAACGTCCGGGAGGTTCTCCAACAGCGTAAAGACACGACCGAGGAAGGACATCAAGAACTCCCCAAAGTTGGTGGTTGACGACCGTAGGATCATCTCCTCGGCTTCATCGCTGAGATCGGTGTCATAACGCAGCTGGACATTAGAGCCCTCCGCTTCCATTCTTTCCATTTCGCCCGAGACCCATTGCATGGCGAGCATGTCGCAGTTCACATCGTCTCGACCCTTGGTCAGGTCCTCGAGAGGGATATTGTAGCAAACGGCTTGAATAAAGGAGAGTGCATGAAGGGACTTTTCGAGATCGTTGGGGTCAATGCCCGGCAAAGCAAGCGCCAGCAGCGTGGTGATGTGGCAGCGGTAGCCTTTTGTGCGGATCATGATCCGGGCGAGAACCTGGAGAGATCGGAGAGAGGACGTTGTCCGGTGGACTTCCACCAAGCCCTGCATGGAGGGATAGATCCGCTGTAATGCGCCCGGCAGGATGAGGTGCGGCTCGAGATAAGCTAGGCTCTGCAGCGTAGAGAGTGAAAAGTTCATCGCTGTGCCGCTTTTCGCATAGATGCCCATGAAGATTACATCCCGCAGGCAGAGCACAAACCGCTTCTTGAGGGCATCATTGAGCCGGCGCTCCGGCGGCACTTCCATTTCACCATTGTGCTCGCGGTTCCACCGCATTACGAAAAAGTCCGCCAGGTAGTAGACCAGCTGCGCCAGGGTCTTGGTCCAGTTACCCGCATTGGACGGATGGAAGAACGTCTCTACCGCCTGGATCAGGCCCTCGAGCTGGGATAGAATAGAATCTTCCTTCTCCAAACATGCAGGGGACAGAGACATGACAATCCAGCGAGCGATATGATGAGCTACGGGGTGCTTGCGCGAGTCACGGTCTAGCATGATACCTAAACCGGAGGAAATATCGACCAATGCGCTGTATGGCGACGTCGATTGGCCGACCGGGATTTCGAGCAAACGAAGAATGGCCGTAAATACCAAGGCAGATTGCTCCTTGGTGAAGATGCCATACTCCGAGAATGGGATATAGGAGGCAGGCAGTGAATCTCGCGCAAATCTAGAGAGCAAGTCCAGAAAATTCATATCCATCGTCCTGGATCGATTGACCAGAGACCACAGATGGAAGAGTGTAGGCATATATGTCTGGGGGCGGAGGTCCTCCCTCGATTCCGGCGCCGGGGCCGTGGGGAGGAGCAAGTTCAGCAACCCGACGACGACGAAAGCGCCTTCGGCGAACGACGTCGTGAAGTGCGGCAGAAACTCTTCTAGCATGTCCGGAAGCGCACATGGATCAAAGTACAGCTGGGCAAAGGAGCACATTTTCGTCAGAGTCTTGACGTTGCGCTTCATGTTTGTCGAGTGTACCAGCCCGGATTCCGTGGGCAATACGAAGGTCTTTAACTCTTCGAACAACGGCCTCCAGTCAAGAATTAGGTCTTTTATTGGTCGGAGGTAGTGCTTCCGTCTGCAAAGTGGTCAGTACAGAAAGATAAACGCAAATAACGGGAAAGGCAGTATGTACTTGGTTAACATCATGAACATGCTGGCGAACCTCTCCGAGGCATTCGGATCGATCCCCGGAGCCAGGGAAAGCTCATAGTACAGCTTCACCAACTTAATGCGATCCTCGCGCGAGGGATCGAACTTTAGCGACAGCCATCCCCGGAGCTCGCGGGTCCAGTGAACCGCACCGGGGACGAAGTCGCCCGCCTTGATGGCAATGTACAGGCATTTTAAAATCTCTTGGAGATTCTGTTGCCTCTCACTGTCCTCCTCGATTTCATATGGCAGGTACTCAAAGTACGGATAGGTTCGCGGTCGAACACGAGCCTTTTGCACTTTATTTACGACGTCTGGATCGACGCCGTTGATCCCCGGAGGCTCGCCTCCGGGCGACGTGGCTCGGGAGATATCGGCTGCATTCTGAAAGTTATCCGACGTCAGAATATTCGACGTTAATCGCTGCGGTTGGTTATGCATGGTTCAAAGTCTATCCGAGGGGTAAAAGTTCAAGACGTCGGGATGCGAGGTCGTCGAAAAGCGAGCTCTGGAGCAACGCATCCAGGGGCAATGCGGGATGAGGGGAATGGGCCCGTGACCAGCTTCATGCACCACAGCACTGCCTAAAAGTCACGAGCTGGGATGGCAATGAGCCAGCACCTGTTGTTCCGATGGCTTCCTTAACCGAACTGGCATCGGCGTGGAGATCGAAGCAGAGATGCTCGTCCGTTCCACGACGTGCCGCGGGACACGCGCGTCTTCGTTAGCGTGTCGATTCTGGGATGAATTTCAGACGAATCGAGAGAAATCCTGCGCAGGGTTCACGATAATTCTCTGCGGAAGTCGACGGAGAACATGTGCTGAAGGCGCAGAAGGGTAGCGACGCTTCTGCTTTTCGTTGGTCAGCCTGGAGTTGTCATTTTCCCGAAGCTTGATGATGACATAATGGCGGAGTCACGAACCCGCGTCGAGGCGGCTTCCTCGACAGAGCTTTTACGAAAGCTGATGAGCACCGCAAACACAGAGAATCGGCGACACCGCACTGCAAGACAGAGAAGTGAAACTACAGAGTGTTGGGCCGGAGCAATGCTAACAGAGGGTTGTGTTTTGCTTCAGGCGGGAGTGATCCAAACGACCTTGGGACACAGCGGGCCACTCAAGCTGACCCGATCCGGTTTAGCGTCGTGTAGGCAGATGGAGGTAGTACGCAAGCAACAAGCGGGCAGGAGTAGATTATATCATCTGATTTAGTATTATACTGTTGGATAATAATACATCAGGAGTGCTAAGCAGGAGGGAGGAAGGATCCAAATAGAGCCGCCTGAACCAGACCGTAGAGAGCCATGCTTTGGACTACGCGCGGGAAGATGCGTCTGCTGCGGGATGCGAGAGATTCGATGCCCAGCGATGCCACATACCAGTACCAGAGTGGGTAGCCAGATGATATGCGGTTAATGGTTTGCACGTGGTATGTGGTCAAAGCTAGGAATGCAAGGAGAGCCTGTGGAATGGCTATGCGCGTCAAAAGTGCCCGACGAACGGGATCGGGCGGTTTCATGCCCAAGCGATGTTGAAAAGCGAAGAGGGATGAGGCAGCGAGAAGACCCAACATGGGGGCCGCGAGCAGGAACAAGGGTAGATTGGACAAGGTCCAGTACCTCAAGAAACCAACATTCCTGCGACGAATTAGCAATCACAATCCCACAGTCCTCAACCCCAGACCATGGCCCGACGAACCAATAGTGCGACTGCACCCAGTTGTAGATGCTGGGAACCAACTGCCTACACCAGGGGCGCGGTGGATCGGTCGCGGTGCAGTACGAGAGATAGCCGACAAACTGCGCGCCAACCATTGCTACCGCGATGATGCCGCCCCCGAGCCCGATAAAGAGCATCCGCCGCAAGAGACCTACGGAGAGGCCGCGCGAGAGCCACTCCATTCCGGCCTCCATTGCATCGTACGCAAACAGACATCCGCTCAGAATGCCGTTGCTACGAATGAGCGTGGCCACCGCGAATGCGATGCCCGCTGCCACCCAGCAGGCATCGCGGCGGACCAAATAACCCGCATGGTCGGCCCGAAGAGCGATTGAATAGAGATACAGACCCAGGAAGTGGACGCAGGCAAACACCGACTCACTATATGGGGCCGACAGAAACGCGCCGGCAGGCGACATGACGTGCAATGCCGCGGAAATGAGACACCACGTGCGCTGCGAGGCGGTTTCGCTACCCAGCACCGCTCCGGACAACATCCACAGAAGGAACACGGAAAGGGCATGGCTCACGTGGGAAACGGCCACCCCGGTCACCGCAAGTTCCGCAAAGTGGCGTGCCGTGGTGACCGCTACGCTCCGCCATTGTAGTCATCAGTTGCTTTGCCCATGCCCACGGGTGACCGCGATTCATACCGGACGCCAACCACCTCAAGAGGGAGGAGTACGTATAAGAGAATGCCCATTCCTGCTCAAAGACGTAGCCGCGCTGGGCCGCCTGCAGGAAGTAAATGGAATCCCATCGGATGAACTTGGAAATCGCCGGAACCGCATGGCTCCCGGCCAGCAAGGTGGTCGAGGTATCATATCCGGGAGCCGGACAGCCGAGGACCACGAGGGCCACGAGGCATTTCCAACTGGCATAGAACAGGGCTAGACTGCGGACCGGCCGTTCTCGAAAACACCGCGTCCAGCTCGACCAGCGACCAGAGCTCGGGCTATCGGCGCCGGCCATGGTGAGGACCGACATGTAATAATCGCCGGCAGAGGAGCTTCAGCAGCCGGGTCGAGCTTCTTTCGGCATTCGGATCTTGGCCGTTTCCACCCCAGCCTTGGCGGACCGAGTTGGGAGGATCTGTTTCTCAAACGGGTACGAGAGGTTCTGGAAAAAGGAAATACAACAATTCAACGGATTCTTTCCGTACGGTCCGATTGCTCTGTCTGTCCTCCCTCGGAGCGACTGATCTCCCGGTTCATCAAGCTCCTTCCCAAGGCTGACAGCCGTGGACCGAATTACGACGAAATTACCATTTTTGGTCTAGCGCATCTGACACACCGCAGCCAATAGGAGCGGCGGCGGACCGAGCAGCTTCCGAGGGCCCGTCGTCGATGGTACCGAGGATCCGAATCCGAGGCAGAGTTGATCGACTCAATCAAGGGAGGATCAGCGGCGCTAGACCGGATCGAGTTCGGCCGGGCACACCTCGCGAGGATTACGAGCCCATACCGAAGCTTGTCTAGTGGTTTCCTTACCCTAGGCGTCCTCCGTACGATGCAAAAACGGCTGGGAAAATGCGCCGATGAGCGCATCAGATTTCCTCGGCCAATGCAGTGCTCTGTACGAGGATGCTTTGTTTAGGCCATGGATTGCGGACTGGAATTGCCAGCAGTTGACATCATGACCTGGCAACGTGGTCGATTCCGCCGCTCTGGTACCCCCGTATCAACCCGTCGTCCATTTCCAGTCGATGACAGGTGTTCGCCTCTCGTATTCCCTATCCAGGCAATGCAAACGCCAAGCTTTTTATGCTTTCGGAGCCGCACCAGTGTCTCTCGCCTCCTTTGCAGGGCGTCAGAGCTGGCGTTCTTGGGCACCCGGGCCGTGGCTTGGCCTCGCAGAGCACATTCCTTCTTCCCCGTACAGTACAGTTACAGGTACAGGTACAGAACGGTATGTATTCGTCACATGCAGAATACCTACGGTCCGTCGAGAGATACACCTATGGAAGGGAACAGAACTGCAAACGTATCGGCTCGGCTTCGGATCGGCACTGAGCTCTTTCCTCTCCATCGGCGTCGCGGGGTGGATCCTGCCTTGCCCGTCCAAAATGACTCTCCTGCAAATCAGGAAGGTGCGATCGTCCGCGATGCTCCGGGGTGGGACTCAGCCAGGTTGTTTTTTTAGGTGTCATGAGGCAAGGGCGGTCCAATCCAAGCTTAATCCAGTACAGAGTAGAAAAAGTGCAGAAACAGGCAGCTGCGAACCTCGTGCCTTCCCCAAGTTTCTCTCTCCTGCTTGTTCCGCTTAATAAGGACCGGCGGGTGTTTATATAATCCGCACATCGCTGTCATCGTGCCGTCATCCCGGCTCCTTTGCGGGTGAATCTCGGCTTGGCGACTCGCTTGAGGTACGTCATAGATCAGGATTCAAGTCCAGGGGGGGCCCCAGAGGGGTGTGTACACCCAAAAGGCTGGATAAACTCTGTTATTTATAGTTGGGATTGCTGACTGGCACAGGCAGCACAATAAATTCGCGCGGGTTCACTTCCTTACTTGTAATCAATCGAATCGATACGCAATGCGACTGTGGCGGAGTATGGCATACTATCGATAGTTGGACCGCATAGAATTTGGATATCTTATTCCATGTCACCGACATCATTGTTGAGTCTGGGGTATACGGCGGACGCCGCCGCACATCGACAAGAACTACAATCGAGCGATGCCCCCGCGGCGCAAACAGTGCTGGGATCCCTGGTGCGGCTTCCATCCATTCCACCCTTCAATCTCTGCGCGCCCTCCACCACGTCCACAACGACGACAACGACGACGACGGAGGCTGCGCCACGAAAGGACGGTGTCCAGAACCAGACCTCGCTGACAGTGCCGCCCGCGACGTCCAACCAGGGCAGCATCTATTCGTCCAGCGACGAGGAGGATGAGAGCAAGACAAAGATGGCGCAACAGGGCCGTCTGCCCAAGCGGTCATCCCGCCCGAAAACGACATATCAGATTGCCCACCCGGTGATCCACCATCGCCGTTTGCGGCTGCGACCGCAGCTGCTGTTCCAATTGCAGCAATTCGGACAGACGTCGCGGCCAGTGCCGATCTACGACGTGCTGCCGGCAGCCACAGTGCCGCGACTGGCGCGCAAGTTCCCGCGGCTGTTCGAGGCCGTCAAGGGCTTTGGCCCAACGGATGTGCTAGTTGTGACGAGCGACATGTACGAGCCGCCGGCGCTGGGGGAGGATGACCGAAGCATCTCATCCAACGACTCACATGCGGAGCATCGCGAGGTTGTGGCGACGATCTGTCAGCATGCCAAGGATGATGGCCAGGGCCGGCGCCCGGTGGACATTTACATCCATTCCGGTGGAAGGTGGGAGGGCCGGCAATTACCCAATGGTTCGTACGAGTTTGTGTCACAAGGGGAGAACCAGCAAAAGGTGCGCTGGGTGGTACGCGACAAGGCGAACCGACGAGCATCAACCTCGTCCAGCCTGGGGTCGGCATCGGGAGAGAGGTCGTCGACGACCAAGCGGTTCACCTTCAGCGTGATCAACCCAAACACGCGGCGGCATCCGGTCCTCGCATCTCTAACGTCAAGTAACATCGAAGTGTTCGACCACTATACCATTCCCTCGGAGTCGGGATCACCAGAGGAAGCTGGCCAGCAAACGGCCACCACGGACGAGCAGCAGCGAACGCTGATCGTCATGACTGGGGTATGGGTCGCGCTCGCCGAGGGCTGGTCCAGGACGTTCTGGCACCACGAGACGCATCCTGCTGCCGACGGGACTGCTGGGCCGCAGCAGCGCCGGTCAATGACCGTCCTCTTCTCCAAGGAGGAATCATCATCCACGGCGCACCCGGCAGCCAGTCCAGCACCGGCGAGCGCGCCGGCCTCGCGCTCGGGGACGACCACAGCCCGCTCCATGTCACCGTCATCACCGCCGCCGGAAATTCGAGAGTCTGAAGAGAAAAACGGCACGCGGGCGTTGCCGCAGTCTTCGAAACGGAGTAAATCGCGCTGGCGACGAATAAGTTCGATGTTCGGGAAGCACCGTTGAATCTCAGTTTGTTTCTTCCTCCTTTTTTTTTTTTCGGTTTCGAGCATGAGTTACGAATGATGACGGCGAGGTTGATTGTCGGTTTCTTTGAATGCTCGGGGAAGACGTTGAAGGGTTGGAGTTTTTGGGTTTTGGGCATCGCATTGCATCTCCCTTCTCAAAGGTTCAAATCTGATCTAGATTGGGAGTCTGGAGTTGTTCTGATCTACTACTACCTATGTACAGTATCTGACTGAACGAGACGCATCAATACAAACCATGCCACAATACACACACACATATATATTATAGAAACACACCTGGTATCCACCGGAAAACCAAACCAGACCGGAAAGAAAGAAAAAAAAAAAAAAATAATTCAAGCCCTCTTCGTCCTGAACGCCGTCAACCTCGCCTTGATCCTCTCATGCTCCTCCTCGCCCTCTCCATCATTACCCTCAAACTCCAACGTCCTCAACACCCCACTCGCAACATCATAAATCAAGCCATGCACCTTCAACCCCCGCGACTCCATCGCCTCAATCACCGCACTGTTCTCCAACAACCTCCCCACTCCATCCCGCACATTCAACTCGGCCAATCTGGTCACTTTCTCCCCTTCATCCATCCCCTCCAACTCCTTCAAATGCTGCTGTCGGAGCTTCCTCAACGGCAACAACCACGCATCGAGGATCCCCAATGCGGTATTGCCCAATGCCGCCCGCACGCCACCACAAGCGGTATGTCCACAGACGACAATATGCTTGACCTTCAAATGCTCCACGGCGTATTCAATTACACAGGCGGAGTTCAAGTCGCTGTAGTGGATCATGTTGGCGATGTTGCGGTGAACAAACACATCGCCGGGTTGGAGACCGAGAATGGCGGTCTCCGGGCAGCGGGAATCGGAACAGCCGATCCAGAGGATTTCTGGGGATTGGCCCGAAGCGAGGTCGGAGTATTGTTCGCGGTAATGGGCGGCCCAGGAGGATTTGTTGTGGTAGAGACCGGCGGTGAGTTTGTCATTTTGTTGTTGCTGCCGCTGTTGTTCTTGTTGGGGTGCCGGCAACGTTTCCGGTTCTGGTTCGGTAATGGAAGAAATAGTGGAGTTAGCTGGAGATTCGCAACTCCGCGGAATGGTGACTGTGGTGGTGGTGGTGGTGGGAGAAGAGTAACAGCAGAAGGAAGGGAGGGAAGAAGACGAAGAAGACCGAGGCAACAAAGGCAGGTACATGATCGGTTGGTTGATGAGCAGCAAAAGTTCAAGTTTCGCGCAAAAACAGCCTGAAATCAGCACAGAGAGCAGCAACCCCTTCCCCCGGGACTTCGGTGTGTGCACGCCCATATATATAACCTTTCCCCCTTTTTAACCACCTCTAGGCCGCCATCAACCTCAGGAATTGGCACACAAAGGCCAGCCAAGCATTCTTGTCAAACGAACTCAAGGGCAAAACACCTCTTGGCAGATACCCCAAAGTCACCCATTCGGACGACAAAAGACAGTAGAATTGGAGCACAGGGATCGTAGCCAAGAGAGAGTTGGTCACCATCGTGCATATTTCCCAATTATTCGATCGCGGAGGAGGGGAGGGGTTGCAGATCATTGATAAGGGGGGGGGGGGGAAGTTTGATCGAGTGTAGTGCAAGAGAAGAGGGAACCGACAAACGGGGCAAAAAGCAGTGTAGCCTACCTGTAGGAGTACCGATCGCCATGTTGAATTCTCGGATTTGCTTCTTTCAGGGCAACCTTTCCAAAGAGTCTGCGAGAGAAAAAGAACTGGAGTTGAGTCAGCCCTAAATATGTATTGCAGAGGAGCCGCCCCAACCGGCCGGCGATCATAATCTTTGCCAGATCGGGAATGGACTTGGCATTGCCCCGGAGCTTATCGTTATCGCCCGACCGTGGTGTGACGAACTCTGACAGGCTAATCGTCATGCAAGTCATCTACAGATCTTATGACACGATCAGGAGTGAAGGTTCTAACTCGTTGACAATCTCGTGCGATTAATTAATAGCTTCCGATTACTCCGTAGATGAATACACATGCGAGAAAAAAAAAAGGGGGGGGGAAAAAATTTACTCATACAGTCAATCGAGGGGCATTCTCCAACGGCTCCTCCCAGCCCAGAATGTAGTCTACCCGGTCACGGAAAGAGAGCCCAGGGGCAAACACGTCCTGGCGGCCGCGTTTCCGCGACTTCTCTTCGTCACGCCCCTTGGAAGATGCCCGGTCAACGCCTTCCCGCCTCTTTGCTTCATTGCGACTCATAAACGACGCACAGTTACATTTCGGTGGGTCGGTTTCAAACGCACGCGTCCTCGCAGCGCTGGTTGTAACCGTCCTCGTTGCCGTCCACCGTTTTGCGGCTTTTGCCAGGCGCTTGGGCGGCGGAGGCTCGTAATCACCGCAGATATATTCCAAATACGGATCCCGCATCAGTCGACGCGCATACAGCTCGTCGAGGCGGATAGAGTGTGCGCGCATAAAAACAGGCACGGGAGGTTCGACAAACTTAATTGCCGAGCTCTCGGTGGCATTCGTGGTTACGGAGAGCGTCGAATCAACGAGCTGACAAACTTCCATGGCCAGCTTCACGTACAATCCGATGAGCATCACTGACAAACCTGTCAGCTGGGAGACGGTTGGCCATCGGAAGACTGCTCCGAGTGCGCGAATATGCCACTCCAAAAAAAGCGCAATGACATCAAGGGGGAAGAGCAGCCAACGGAAAAAGCTACCATCGTCGGGCGGATCCAGCTCCATCTCCGATGACACTGCCGACGGGACATACTCGCCCTGCTCTTCAAACTCGACTTCTTGGACGTCAGACTCTTGGATCTCCGGCTCTTCGGGATCCAGCAACCTGTCCTCATAACGGTACTCATACTCGAACTTTTCACCTTCGCTACCGTCCTCCGAAACAGTGTCCCACGCAGAACTAATTGTATCAACCTTCACCAGATCCCCAACCCTTGGGAGCACTCTGCGCAGATGAACACTCTCTTCCGATTCAAACACATTCACAGGAAAGATCCGTGGCTGCCAGAAAGATGGGATGCCCTCCTCAAAGTCAGCGGTCCAGCGGAGCGCAAATGTGCCGAGCTGTTTTGGCAAGCACACAATCTCGACGCGGCAAGCGTCAATCAGGTTTGCGGAGGGATTGGACAATTCAATCACGTCCGTCTCTTCGTGACTCTCAGGAAGCTCATAAACAAAGTCCCCCGACGGTCCCCCATCTATGCGGATCGTAAACGAGCAACGTTCCGCGACGAAGTAAAAGTCCGATGGTTTCACCGTAAACAGCGCGTTGTACGTGACGGTCAAGAGTGGCTTACTGTCCGGCTTGGTCGTCTTCTTGACCAATATGTCATGCCGAATCTGTTGTTCAACGTCAAACGACCGAAGAATATACCGATTCCAGTTGCAGAGCCGAAGGGCGACTTGCGACCACGCAGTCAAGATAAATTTCGCTTCAAAGCGGCGTTCGGCCATCTGTTCACCGTAGAGCCCAGTGGTCCGAAACTCCATGCCCGTCTCGGGCGGAAGGTCGAAGACCAAATCACCCGACGTGCCCCTCGAGCCAGTCAACAACCCAGAAAATGCCAGGTAGAACCACCCTTCCTCGTCGGAAACTAATGCAGTGGATGCAGTGATCGTAATCTTGTACAATGCGCGCTCTGCGTCTTCACGGAAACTCAAGTAAAGCTGTTTGCCTTCTTGCCTGAAAGCGATTTCGTCCAGGCCATCTTTGCAGGAACTGTTCTCGCGAGAGACGTCCCCTTCGTTATTCAACCCCTTCGCATGCGCACCTTCCGTCACATCTGGAGTCAAAGTCCACGGTACAAACTCTCGAGGCGATGAACTAGGGCTCGGAGGGAGATCGATTGTGTCAGATTGGTGGCCGTCCGATGGAATGTCATTATCTATTGCGGCAAGATTAGCTAGAGGAAACAATTCGAACAAACCAAGACAAGTACCTAGACAGCCGGAGGAGACCGACTCATCTTCCCGGCTTTCCCCCTTATCCTGCACCCCATTTTTCTGATTGAGGGGGCTGTCCCCAGGCTTCGTTGCCGAAAAATCTCTCTCTAACAGTCCTTCCAGGTCAAGGCCAGCAAAAACATCGTCTACAGCTTCGACTGGCGCCGGCGGCTGCTTCTGTTCTTCTTCGTCGGGCAACTTATGAGGCTGATTTTGATGGGCCAAACTCAAATCGAACCCGTCAACGCTTGCATTCTCACAACCCGCAGAGTTGGAGTCCCCGTCGCTCAGGCCGGCATCGCGAGCGGTCCGTTTGCGGTTATTGGGCTCAGTGCGCTTGATCACCATCAAAGGGCGGACAGCAAGAGAATCTGAACTAAAAGACGCCGCCTCCTGTGGATTCTCATCGGCGGCACAGTAATACAATGGAGGCTTCTGCCTCAAATCATGACTCTCAGAAGTTTGCGTGTCACTGAAGAGGGTGCTCGGCCCAGAAAAGCTCCGCTGGCAACCTGGGCGCTCCACTGAAGGATCCTTCTCACCCTCAATAGCACTACGAGACGGCTCGCGGAGGTCTGCATCCAAAGACGCGGCGTTGGAAGGAAAGAGGCGCATGGGCGGAGATGGAGGCAGCCAAACTGGCAAGCCCTCCCCGCCCTCAGATCCCTCAAATGAGAATGATTTACTCGCCATCTCACCAATCATCGTCACGCCCGTGATGTCGGACGCTCCGGGGTCATAGTCAGGGGCCTTAAACGTTACGCGTTCGACGATGGCTTCCTTGAATCGAAGGGAAGACGTTTCCATGTCCAAAAAATGAAGGTCCTTGCCCGGCTCACTCACCACCTAGCGACCGCCAGACTCAGCACCCAAAAAGCTGCTACGGGACAAAGGATGGCACCTACCTCGACGGTGATGGTGATATTAGCCGGATGCTCCATACGCCCATCCCAAGTCCCCAGAATCTTCAGACTCTCCAGAAGGGTCGAAATTTTAGCAATCATCTTGACGGTGATAGCGGAAGAGCTCTCAGGATCGATGAGAATGGAGGGTAGTTGGGGGATGCTGGAGATTTTGGCAGGGAAAATGGAAACAAAGACGGGACGGTCGGGAGAAAGAAGGGAAGAAAGAAGAGAAACAGCAGCGAAACATTTGAGAGCCCCTGATATATGCCCCGGCAGCAGATGTTCATCCAGTAAAGGAAGGCGCCTCTGCACATGAGCATGATTGCCAGATACAGCAGGTGCCTTATGGCTGGGTATGGATAGGCCTGTGTCATTCCGAGTTGTAGCAATAAGCAAGACTGAAAGCGACGGAAAAAAAAAAAAAAAAAACCTACCAAATAGGTACATCGAAGCAGCAAATAGTCATAAGAATAAACTCCCAAGAAAGCAAGCAAAACACCCAAACTCACGCCTACCGTTGATGCTGGAAACAAAAAAAAAATTTTTTTTTTTTGGTCACCTCCCTCATCGCCATAGCATTTGACGCATGTTATAGTCCGGCAGATTCCCCGTTTGCCCTGTGCCGTACGCTGGGAACGTTGGCATCGGCGGGTTTTGATAGCCGGGCGTTTGGCTGGGGTTAGGGCTGGGGTTCGAATTGGGAGCAGGGTTGGGAGCGGCATTGAGATTGGGGTATAGAGACGTGGTCTGCGGATACGCCTGGGGAAATCGCTGGGCATCGCCATCGAAGACAGGGCCGGGGCCCCGGTTTCCCATATCGATAGACGTGCGAATCCGTTTGGTGGCTGGTGGCATTGGCGCGGCCGGAGCTGGCGCCGCTGTCGAGCCGTAGAATGTGCTGTAATCCCGACCCGTTGGCGGTGCGTAGCCGGCAAAGGCCGGGTTTGCGATCGGCGGCATGGTTGTGCGCTCTGGCGACCGGGGAACATTCGTGTAGTCGTCCGGGCGCACGCCGCCGCCTCTCTTCCTGGACCTGACAATTAGAAACAGTGTCGGAAAAGACCCAATGCCGGACGGTCCTTACATCATATTCCTGGCTTCCTTGCGGATCCTCAGCTTGACGCCTTGGTCCGCAAAGGAACGAGACATGAACGTCGACTCGGCCATGCCGGGAAAAGCCTTGGGCGGCAGCACTGATGGGCCGTTTGCATCAGATGATGTCCCAAACGACCGGGGGGTGGCGGCGGATGATACTCACCGACAAAGGTGTTCGAGATGACGGACTTGAGGTTTCGCACCACGTCCCTGTTTCACGGGCAGTCAGCCGTCTTCCCAGAAGGCCGTTTGGGGAAGGCCCAGGTACTTTTGCATCTCAAACAGGGTAAATTTCAGGCGGAACTCGCCCTCCACCTTGATGGAGAGGTCGCCAAAGATGAAGAAGCCGCCATCTGAACGGAGAAGTGGTCAGCGCCGGCTGTTGGAAGAAAGGCACGCAGGCTTCGTTTCGCACACTACTTACCGACGTTGTCTACGTCTTTCAACCGGTAGAGAGACGACACCAGTGTGCCGGCCAGGGCCTGCGATGGCGGATAGGGCGCCGGACGATCCTCCGTGGCATCATAGAGGCTACAGCACATGAAGAAGTACGGGCTCTGCAGGTAGTGTCTGCGTGGATTAGCTCGCATCGTCCCCCGGCACGGCAGACCCAAACCCGGGGCATCACGTACTGCGCCAGATAGGTGTTCTCCTGCCGCACTTTGAGCTGGATAATGGGTGGCGGATCGACCGGTTTGCGCTCTGCAGCGGCTGTCAGCGGCGCTCCGCGCGCACCGGCGAGGGCTCCAGGGCCTACCTTTCTCCTTCCCCCCGGCCACCCGGGCCCGCTCCGGTTGCTGACGCACAATCAACTCGAAGTCGGAGCTGGAGGATGAGAGCATGGTCAGCTACGAAGTTCCCGAGACTGGGGCCCTCGGGGACGCGACACATCAACGGGGAAACAACGGTCCAGGTTTACGAAAGATTGAGAAACACGGATGACAACGGAGAAGACCTACCTCTGGGATGACAGTTGAGGAACGGAGCTATCCGCAAACGTTGGGACACTCATCAAGGCGAACGAGAGGAGGGAAACCACGGACGAAAGTGGAAAGGATCGATCGGGCCTTGTTGATACAAAGCACGATCCAAGGGCCAGAGCACAGACCGTCCGCAACGGCACTAACGGCAGCCACCACCAAGGGAATTGATCAACCGGGCAGGCAGGGACTAAGACGCGCGCGCCTGCAAATGGCGGTAGTGGGGATTACACGAGCACGCCGCCGCGGCACTCAATCTTTTTCCTGGGACAAGAACAGAAAGGATGTAGGAACTCGGAAGGCCACGAATCGTGGTGGGGGGAGAATGATCGATCGGGAGGGAATATATCAGCCACCGCTAACCATGGGTGGGGATGAGCGAGTTGTGGTGGATTGCCGCTTTTTGATTTGGGGAGCTTTTCTTGCTGTTCTGGTTGGGATTTTCCTTGAATAATTTTTTTTTTTTTCTTTCTTTCTCTTCCGTTTTTCCCTCCAGCCCTAAGAGCGGAGAGGAGCGGGGACCGGGGGGAGCCGGAGAGACGAAAGCGGCAGGCAAATGGCAAAGGGTGTCGTCAGAATTGCTGCGAGCACATCAACTGACTGCCGGCAAGCAGTGCCAAGCACAGGCAGACACCTCTCCAACCAAGGCTCTGGGAGGCAAATTACCGCGGATGTGCAGAGGGCTAAGAACGAGAGGATTCTGGAAAGCGCCTGGAGTTGAAACGCGGGAATCTGGACTCGGAGCCCAGAATTAAGAGAAAAGAGTTTCCAAGTCCGGCGGGATGGGCTTGGTGTGCTGCCAGCCAAAAACGCTCTGGCAGCGCGGGTGGAGGCGTGAGGGAGAAAGTATGAATTGAGCTAATCACTGGGAACCATGGAACCAACGGACTCTTGCCACAGATGCTGGAACCCCTCTTTTTCTCCCTCTCTCCGTCGTCGTGGGTGACCGGCGTGAGGAACGAGCCCGAGTGGTGCCTGAGGCCCAGCACGGCATGATCGAGCAGATCTCGTCAGCCCTGTGAGTGGCCGCCCGCCGCGATCCCGGTGCGGAGGCAGTGTAGGCGCTGCACGGAGCCGGCTCCAGGGAAAACGAGGACCCTGACTTATGCAAGGGCACTCCCGGCGATCGGCCTAGCGTGGAATGCGCCGGTTACATTCCAGGGGCCCCCAATGACGGGCGTCTATATGAGCTCTGATCGGCCCCGAGGGATTCCCTCTTCACACCAGCGCCAGAGAGTCTGCAAGCGGGCTCGATGGCCGGCATTCACGGCCTGCCAGTCACGGGATTTGCTGCTTGAGTTCCTTATGTCATCCACACCCCCCCTCGTCCCGATCCGGCCCTGCCGAATAAGGAAGGCTTCGGACGGAAGGCACGAACCACCAGGCGCCTGGCCAAGATCGCCGGATCAAGTGCGAAAGAATTCCGGACTAGGCGGAGAACACGTGCAATACAAAAAGAAAATGCAGTGCTAATGGAATGCCTCAGGCAGGATCTCTGAAATTGCAAGACGCTGTTAGGGCTTGACCGGCGCCGGGGGCACCGCGGAGACCGGGGATTTTAAAACGGCAAGGACGGCCCGGCCGCGTTCGAGAAACGACTATTTCGACAGTCGAGTGGTCAAACGGCTGCGGACCGCGACCGTCCAGATTGATGTGAGGAGGACAAAAATGGTAACTGAGCACGTGCCGATTCTGTTGCCGGGCTGTAAGGTGTTGGCAGATCTGCACACCCTCATCAGTCAGTTGTAGGGACCGAGGATCGAGCAGGGAAAACGCCAACACGTGAGGTGCAAGACCACAGCAGCAAACACGGGTCGGACGAGGCGGTTGTGGAATTCCGCGGCGCAAGAATGGGTACGATGCCGTGTCCTGGCGGCAGAGTCGTGGGTTTTGACGTCTTTGATGTCGCCGGGTTCTGTGCGATGCTGGAATCCCGGTTCAACAGGGAATGGACGGATCACATCTCTCCTCTGCCGGTCAGATCGCCCAGCAAACTGCAGCTGTTCGTCCTAGGAGATCTAGATGCCCCTGCGTTCCCACAGATTCGGTTTAGCCTCTGCGCAGAAGCATCTTACATTTACGGCAACATCCCACATCGCAGGCCAGAGACGGCCAAAGCGGGGAGCCATTCATTGATCTTGACAGCCAACCCGCCCCGATCACTCCCTTGGCAGTGGTGGACCCGAAATCCAATCGTGCAGCGTGCAATCGATTTAGCCGAACTTAATGCGGGTCACAAGATCGAGAGATCGGGAAAGAGGCTAAGGCGCCGCATCACTGTGATGGCTCGACCAGAATCGATCGAACGTGGAGAGATGGCCTAGCATGAAAGCGTCGACATTTTGACAAGGATTGTGCCGATCACCCCGAGCGAGTGATCGGTTGAAGAACCCGACGGCGCTAGGGCCACTAACCAAGGCGCTATGGCAAGATCCCGGTCTAGCTTGGATTCACTACGGGTATTGTGCAGCTGCGGGCCGGGGTCGGCAGGGGACTCGCACCAGCGCAGCAAACTGCGAACGGGCCTCCACACTTGCAGCATGGTCCATCCGCCGAGCTTGGACGAACGATGGGGCCGATAGTACGGCGGTCGGAGAAACGACTCCCGTCTCCAACTGCTGTACACCGTAATCCTTGCAATAATCTACGCTTTGAGCTTGACAGCTAAAGCTACAATGCCTCGAGGGACGCCGAAACAATTGAACCTAAATTAGAGTTGCTATCATCTTGAGCTGTTCATACGAAACACACACGTGCGGATTCATTGTGGATACTGGCAAGAGCACCAGACCTCCAGAAGATGCTAGTTTGGTGGGTGGCTGCACTCAAGATTTCATAGCACTCTGATCTTTCGCACTCATCTTAGCACCTGTCATATTTTTGTCTGCCAAGCAAGCATAATTTACCGCACACAAAGAACTAAAAGCACACACATTGGATGAACGTTTCTCCCTACACCCGGGTTCTGGTGCCATCACCACTCATGCCTGCAGAACTAAAGTAAGGCGGCCGGTAATGCCCTTGCCTCAAAAGTATCTGCAACCGAGATTGGAGAGCTTCAATCAAATGATGTAATCACCACCCGCAATCCCCCCCTGTTTACAGGACAAATCCCTAGCTAACAGTTGGGTACTGGCTTGCAATATCATAACTAACACCGCTAAGTTATCCCAAGTTATGGAACACACAAATCTTTTGCTTGACATCATCCTCAAGATTCCCATTGCCCAATGGAAATCACCTCTCGTTCGAACCGTGGTTTGTCTTCGCGCATGGAAATCAATTCCGTATGAATTACGTAGAAAATCCATTGATTTTGACTGTTACCTTGGATCCTTACCGGATTAACCTTCGACTGAAACCTGGGCACATACTATCTACGGATCCGTCGATCAGTTGACCGGGAATGAAAATGGATCGTCATTGACGATCAAAAAATTTCTTATGCAGGTTGGTCCGATCAGTTTACTTAATGAACCAAATCCATCACCCGACTGGGTCCCCGGTCCCCCCCCCCTTCTCTTTAGGGCTTCAATCCAACCCGCTGACGCAGCGGCTGGGCGTGCATGCCCAGAAACAATCAACCCTGGAAAACGTCACTAGATGCCGAATGAATATTTCCTGGTACTTTGCGACCCTTTGCTGCCCGCCTCCTTTTTTCCTTTTTTTTTTTTTTTTTTTGGTGCCAGAGCAGCCAATCCGCTTACTTAGATCTGATTAGTTGCTGTAGGGCTGTTACCATATTCGGTCGAAATTAAATAGTAACTTAGTTGGGTATCTTTATATTTTGGAGGAAAAAAAAAAACGACCCCTAGCTAGTAGTTAAGTAACCCTTGGGTTAGATTGTCGTCATGATCTGCCGGAATCAGACGTCACGGCCCCCCCCCAAAAAGTGGTTCCTGAGGAAGGGTTTGATCGGATGGAAAATCAACAAAAGTATGCTGTTAGATCCAATAGCCGGAGCCCATTATACGGAAGTAATGGTTCCGCCTTAAATAAAAGCTCCAAGTTGCATCCTCCCGTCCACAGATGGCCGAAAAGGAAGGGACAAGGTACAGCACCAGGATTCCAGGAACCGCCTTCTTTCAACCTGTCCCATTTCTCTCGAAATTTCGAAAATGCTAGCACCTATAATCAGAACCTTCTAATAACAAATGGCCTTCATGTTACATTTCCCAACGCCCCATCCCCCGAAAGAAGAAAAATGAAAAAAAAAAAAAAAATAAAACTCCAGTTCCATCAACACCATGCACTGCCATGATCAGCATAACTCCGCGTCACTCATATTCATGATTCATAGGAGAGACGAAGAGACAAGATCAAGATCGAGATTGAAAGATTAACAGATGGTTCCTGCCAATTCCTCGTCCACGACCTCCCCCTCCGCGTCGACGTCGCTGCCGGCCGGGTCGTGATGACCGTCATTGTTGGGGTACTCCGGGGCCACCACCTGCACCGTCTCGATCTGAGGGTCTAGCTTGCTGCTGTTGTCGGGCTGCGCTGGGACATGCCTCCTCGGCACGGGAGTTGAGAGAATGCTAGGATCAATAGGGGGTGGCGGTGGCTCTTGGGCTTCGTTTTCAGCGTGTGGGGGCTGGGGGTCCGCCTTCAGCGTCCCATTCGGTAGTGGCGGCTCTGGCTCCGTAGAACCGTTGGGCAGGGTAGGGTTTTCTTCTGTGCGAAGTCCTTCTGTCGCCGGTTCGGCTGCCACTACGTCGCCATTGGGAACAGGAGCAGTGGCCAGAGGAGGTTCACCAGTGGTAGTAGTCTCCGTAAGTTGCCCGTTGAGGTTCTGATTCTGACCGTTCGTGGGAGTCGGAGATGTTTCTCCCGGTGTGGCTTCCACCCCCAGTGCGCTTCTGCCTCGCCGAGTCGGCGTCGTGGTCCCAGCGTACGGCGTCCGTCGCGGCGTACTGCGCCGTGAGGGCGGGGTATAGGACACTCGGTTGTAGTTGGTTTTGCTTCCGAACGGTCGCCCAGGACGGCGCTTGAAGATGGGAGGCTGGATCGGCGGGTAGATCTCAAACCGAGTCGGCGGAATGCCTGCGGCGGGATTCGGCTCAGATGGAGCCTCCTGCTCGCCATTAGCTTTCTCGCCTGTCGTTCCCGCGGACGGTGCTGTCAAAGGAGGCGCCGCGGCCTCATATGATGAGGCGCCGTCACCGTTCACTTTCGGAGCACCCTCCAACGTTCCATTCACCTTTTGGGGGGATCCCGCTTCGTTGATATGAATCCTTTCGCCCTCAGGGTTCTCATCGAATTCCTCACGCTGAGTGACGGTATGTAGCTGGGTTCGGTCATAAGTCGATTGATTGCTGCGGCCCATCACGTATGGCGTCCACATCAGCGCATCCGGATTGAGTTTAACGTATCCCTTGCTCTCCCAGTTCTTGATGCACTCCTCAAAGTACTTGTAGTCGAGCCGTAGAGCATAGGTTTTTGTGACGGGGTCTCGGACTAGAGCACGTAGTCCCTCCAACGCGGAGACAATGTCGTCCGCCGTCATCCCCGTCCTCTCTGACAGCTCAGCGATGCTGACGGGGGTCTTTTGGTTTCGCAGCTGATAGCTCAGCACCAGCCGCCAATAATTTCGATACGAGACCAGTCCCATATCAGACAGCGGCTTCTCGGGAGAACCCGTCTTCTTCTCCATCCGGGTCAGCAGATAGGAAAAGTCAATGAGGAGGTGCCCGTAGCCCTTGCGCTGATGAATCGGCAGCGTGAGGATGCAAGACACGTTATTCGAGGAGCTGGGGCGCTTCTCCTTGCTGAAATAGCCAACAAAATGGTACCCGTACTCGTCCGACTCCGTCATCACGTAAAAGAGGAACGGCTCTACATCGTAGTATAACGTCTTGGATCCCAGAAAGAGTTTGGCCATCAAGCAGAGGTTTTGGCAGTAAACGGGATTCTTCCGGCCGTCAACCTCGAAGATCGAGATGGACCCGTCTCGGTAGATCTCATCTCCGGGAGGGTGCTTCACGGGACACTTGAGCTTGTGACGCCAGGCAACAAAGTCGGAGCTCATATACTTGAGACAGAACTCGCAAATATAGAGCACCTTGTTGCGGCTGTACTCCTCTGGATACGGCGCGGCGTACCATGTTTCAATCTCATATCCGCCAAAGTTAATCCATTTGATCTTACTCGGCGGGCCGGACACTTTCTGCGATGCCTTGGGATTCCCGTCCGCCTGCTCGGCCTCTTGCATCTTTCGCTGCCACTCTTCCTCGGCTTTCCGCCGTGCAGCCTCGAACCGTTCTCGATCTGCCATCGTGGGGAGTGTCCGGCTGGTATCTGCATCTTCTTCGGAGAGAATTCCACCATACGGCTTTGATTTCGACTCCTCCGTCTCGCGATCCGGGAAGGAGTACATGGGCGCCGTGTACGGAGGTATACTCACAGGAAACTGGTTGCGAGGCGGTTCTTCCACGGCCGGAGGTGGCTTCGGTTGTTTTCGCCTTCTTGTTTTTCGAGGCGGAGAATTCAGCACTCCGAACATTTTGTTTGGATCCAGCCGAAGTGCGATAATCAATTTACCGGGCTGCCTCTGAACTACACGGCAGACCGGTTTTGCAGCTTTCCGGTTTCGGCGTGACCGTGTACGTGGTAGTGTCTCACCATCTGGGGCATCAGTAGCATCGGCGCTGTCATAAAGGCCAATACCAAGATCTGAATGAGAGGAAGCACCACGCCGTGGTCGTTTACGAAGGTTATGGACATGTTCATCGTCACCTATTGAGGGCGTTTTTCGTTTTCGCAACGAGCGCCGTCCATCTGTTGAATCACCGTCGACCACGGAAGACCCGCCCAGGTTTCGCGATGAGGTACGCCGCCTTGTAAGGGAGCCCCTATCTGGGTCTGGTTGGAGGTTGTTCTGCACACAAGTCAAGCAGCGCCAGTTTTCCGCATCTGTCAACTGTTAGTGTGATCCTGATACTTCACATTTATCATCACCTTACCCTCGCTGTCACTGAAAGCATTCTGTTCTCTGGCACATTGCCGATGAGCTAAAAAAAAAAAAATTAGGCACGTCAGCTTCATCACGCTAGCCAATTACGAAGAAAAACTTACAATGATCTGCACAAACAGCACATGTCAGGTATTCCTCATAATCCTCAGATGGATCATGTTCTTCATCCTGACCGCAGAAGCTGCCAAAACATCAGCATTTGCTCATCAAGTGACTCATCCAAACTGCACTCACATGCAGTTACCACGATTTGATCGGTCAATCTCGCCATCGTCATCCGCCTCCCATTCTTCGGCTTCTGCATCTGACGCTTCACTGCTCGAGTCCGAGCCCGATCTTGCAGTACTTTTCCTCTTTTTTCTGGATCCAACAGACACAGGGACTTCCGCTACAGCAGTATCCTGTTCCTCGTCCTTCACACCGGTCTGCCGTCTTTCCGTTGACCTGCCTAGGTCATTATCTTCATTATGATCGTCTTGAGGGTCCCTGCCCTCATGGGCGTTAACTGTCAGACCGTTTCCTTCACCAGCGGCATCCTGGTGACCGTTGTCTTTCAAATCTGGTCCCTGAGCTGCGCCGTGAGATTGCTGATCCACAGCATGAATGTCCGGATCCTCCTCTCCCTCGGCGTCCTGGTCGCTGTAGATCATGTTCGTCTGCGATGTTACTCCGAGATCGTCGTGGGTGGCCGGCACAGTTGCTGTCATGCTGCAGGTCACCGCTGCCGCCAGACTAATCCGCGATCCGGCGCCACTTGCAGCCCGACACAAATTCTTAAAGAAACCCACGGTTTATACGGATTACGGCCCTCAACCAGAGGACGCTTGTTCATATGAGACCGGAAAACCCAGGCATAGGGAGTTCGAGACGGCGAAAAGGAGGGGGAGCGCAGGGGTTTCGATAGAAAGGATGCCTTTGGAAAACTTTGCGACGTTACTTCGCTGATCTGCAATGTTTACAAGCAACACCTTTCCTGTTTACACGTTGTGGCGTCAGTTTCGTGTTGCTTGTAACAAGAAAACGTAGGGTCCTGTGAAGCTTCAAGGCCCCCTCCCCGGTGACCACAAGGGTAGGGAACCTCGAAATACACGTACCGTGACGCGTGCATCCACCACAGTAGTCACATAGAGCCAGTTCTGCGCGTTCTTTTCTTTGCGACAGGGCTCCTCTGACCCCTTCTGGACGTTTGAAGGAGGTTGTAGCGACAATGCTGACTCAGCAATGCCGAGCGTCGAACAGCGCTAAACCTCATCCGGATAGCCTACCCTCATCTGCCCGCTGCCATTTGAGAGAGGCTCCCGAGTTGGTGATTGTTGTGCTGTTTGCTGCCAATTGAGCCCGCTGCTCAAGGCATTTTCTCTTTGTCGAACCTCTGTCCGTCGAATTACACGTCGCAACCATGGGTGTTCCGTTCGAGGCCCTGATTCCGTATGGAATCATCATCGGTGTACGTTCTCTGCGTTCCGATCCTTTCGTGACCCGAGTCAGGAAGATTAATCGAGTCGGATCCAACAGATGTTCGGCGTTACCGGAGCCGGTCTGAGCATCGCCAAGTACTACGCGAACGAGCATAAGAGAGCAAGATGGAACATGGACGCTTGGGACCGAGTAAGTGGCCGCTGAGTGATTTTGATCAATGTTGAGGCGGTGTCGTACTGACATGATCGCAGCAAAGTATGTACTCATTAGTAACGCTCGGCATGGCTTGCGCCGCATCCTGGTCGTGTAGATACTGACTTTGCCTTCCTTTTCGTTAGTGATGGAGAGAGATTTGCGGATTACTGGCAGCTTGCGAGGGCAATCAGGCAATGCTGAGGCACCAAAGGGCTTTGAAGTGAACAATCCTTGGAAGGTACGGATTGGCCCAGATGGCTCGAAAGCTTGAATTGTGCTAACCCTTGCAATGTAGGTCGAAAGACGAATCATCTAAATAGACACCACAGACCCATGTCGGGCCAGCCTACTGTGCTTTACGAAATTATATTTTCTTTTTAAAATTGCTCGTCTATTTCTATGCCTGTACAGTACTTGTGCAATCGAAACGATGGCAACGCCCAAGAACTGTGCTTCCTTTCATATCAGCTCCGAGCATAGACCGCGAATGCCCCGGATTTCCTCGTCCTGAAGGCGAATCCCGAACCACCGGGCCAGGGCATCCACTCGTTCTTCTTCAGATTTCAATACCTGGACGACTTCAGTACGGCCACGAATCCGCCGCTTGACTTGCGTTTTGGCCAGGGTCAATTGCCCTTCGATATCGCTTTGATCCTCGGTCAGTAGCATCTTCGAGCAGACGATGTACTGCGTGAACCACGACGCCGGGTTCCGGCTGACGTTGAAGTTCATGACGTTAAAGTCCTCGAGGAAGAACTCTTCTTCCGCGAAACAGTAATTTGCCCGCCAGATATCGTCGGGGGTATACCGTTTCTCGAAGATCCAGAATCGGTTAGATTTGTCTGAGGAGTGAGGGAGGGAATCTTTCACCAAGCGGACCTCGCCGTGTGCAAGAGATTTCCATGTAGACTCCTCGAGGGGAAGAGGATGGGTTGGGTTGCCCGCTCCAAAACCGACATCCACCTACACAAAGTCAGATAGTGGACTCTACAGACTTCGTAGAATATCGCGCGGGAAAGATGCTACCAGATATTTTACTGCGTCAATGGTCACAATCAGAACCATATGCCCGCTGTAGGGGTACTATGTCAATCGCGATCTTCAACATCTCAAGTCGCATTGTCAACACTTACAATCCCAGAAACTCCCGGGGATCTGGCTTTGCCCCAGAGTCCAGGTGACGACTGACTCGAGCCCCGGTAGCATAGAGCTTGTAACCGAGCGATCGCAGGACCATATTCAACAGCCCGGTGCTCTCCATGCAGTAGCCATCGCGCTCATCCAAAACCAGTTTCTTGAACACGACTGCCGGATCGAGAGAGATGGTTCGGTGCTGGGAATAGTGTAAGCCCGTGTTGCCAAAGGGGATCGCGGCCATGTGCCGCTGCTGCAGTATGCGGAGATTGCGCAGCGACTCTTCCGGATTCGACTCGACGGCGCTTCTCAGCGCCTCGATGGGCGTCGAGAGGCCGATCCGCCGCAGGTACTGCGCTATCTGATGGTCATTCAAAATGTCGAACACCATTTTCCCTTTCAGATGATTGCAGGGTGTTACATGGACGATAATCCGTCGGAATGTGGCAGACTCGACAAAGTCCGATCATCGGCCCCTCCACGGGTTTACTTGAAGCCATGCTACGTCACTGACGGGATCTGGACATTTCATGAGATTTCATTAGACACATATCAACTTGTTTGATTCAGTGTAGTCCTTTTCGTTTACTGCCATTCGTTCTGAGCACCAGTTATATGCGGCTACTCTATCGTCATTTGGCTTGAAATTCTAGGACCATGTCTACCTCGGCAATCGACCAGAAACTGCGATTGCTCGAGCAGTATTCTGCCTGCGACGTATGTCCCAATCGTAATGCAACAAGTTCAAAGTGGCTCATCTCAAAGCAGGTGTCTGATGCATTAGTCAAACTCCAAAAACCTTCACCAGGACGCCCAGCTCGAGGAGGGTTTTTAGCCGATATAAGTACGACCCAGAAGCTCGATGACGAGCCGGTCTCTACGTAGTACATTTGCAGGCTGATCATTGTGCAGATCCCGTCTCGCCATATATTGGTCGTCAAGCGGGCCGGCCTAAGATTGTTGCCCCCGCTGTCACCTTCAAATTCGTCCCCAAGGACGAGCCAGCCCCCGAAGTCGCTGATCCGGAGCGAAATGGTTTCCCGCCGGGGAAACACTGGGTTGACTGGGCTGAGCCGGGCACAATCTCCGTGCTCGACCAGCCCGAAGGGCAATTCTGTGCTGTCCTGGGCGGCATCATGGCTGCGCGGATGCGCTATCTTGGAGTCAAAGGTGTCATTGCCAATGGCCGAGTGAGAGACTTGGCAGAGCTACATTCCTCAGGATTACCAGTAAGCGATTGCTCTCGTTGCATTGATTTTGTCTGCAGCCGCTGATGCTGTGCTCATCAGATCTGGTCTCGAGCGACATCCACAGTCGGCACCAATGCCGAGGCCAAACCAGGGCAAAGAAATGTGCCTGTCGATATCAGAGGAGTGACAGTATCTCCCGTAAGTTGCATGCGAATTATTGCGGACTGAGTAGCTTATGGATAGTAGGGTGATATCATCTTCTGCGATCCTCTCGAAGGAGTGGTCGCCATACCCAAGGAGCTGCTTGACAGCGTGCTAGATTTGATCCCAAAACTCGTCGCCCAGGACGAGAAAGTCAAGGCTGATGTCGAGAACGGTGCGCCGGTGTTCGAAGCCATGAAAAAGCATCGCAATGTCTGAATGTCTGAGACGTCCGTATCCTATGTACAGATGCCATAGTACCGGTACTATATCCAATGTACCTGTTCCTTGTATTCCTGTTTTCTGACCACAGCTGGGATTCATCCAGTTGCGAACCCCTCTTACAGTCCTGTCAAAGATTGAGACAGCTCATCTGCTCTGTGAAACCACAGCCTTAAGCGACATAAGGGCCCAGGACAGCGAATTGGCGGCAGTCGCCAGTCCTGATCGTGACCAATTCTCGGCATTAGGTCACGAGCAGACTATGGCAATTTGTAGGACACAGAGAGAGACAATTGCGCAAACTGCCGGGGATGCTGAGCAGGTGAATGTTTTGGAGCAATTATATTACGGAAATTACCTACTGTAACAGGTAGCTGGTGATTGACTAATCCAAACATTACCCCTATCACGTGACCATACTTCTCCCCATGACCGGCGAACGTCAGCCATTCCCGGCGCAGACAATCAAATCGTGGGCGAAGCACAACACTGCTTCTTCGGGGACTGGTTTCCCGTCATTCATTTCTTCGCCACTCCTTCATTATTGCGTGCTGTCTATTATTTAGACAGCACGTTCTTCGAGCATTTCGCGAACAGTTTGTGTTGCCAGCCGCCAACTCGGCGGTGCAGCCTCCGTTCATCATGGCGCCGAAGGATACCCTGTTCCGCTCGGCGGACATGAGCTTGACACAGCTCTACATTGCAAATGAAATCGGTCGTGAGGTTGTGAGTGCGCTGGGCGAACTCGGTCAGATTCAGTTCAGAGATGTGCGTGATACCACAGTGCCATGTAAAGGATCCATTACTGACTCTGCAACAAGCTGAATCCCGACACCAACGCATTCCAAAGAACATTCACAAAGGAAATCCGTCGGCTGGACAATGTCGAGAGACAACTACGTACGTAAAATTTTGTCGATCGCCTATGTTTCGAGATATTAACGCCGATGAATACAACAGGCTTTTTCCAAAGCCAGATCCAGAAGGCTGGCATCCCCATGCGACCGTCTTCCGACTTCGCCGATGTGCTAGCCGCACCTTCCGCAGCTGAGATCGACGAACTGGCCGAGCGGAGCGAGAATCTGGAACAGCGCATTATCTCCCTGAACGATAGTTACGAGACTCTGAAAAAGAGAGAAGTCGAATTGACCGAATGGCGCTGGGTGCTCAGGGAAGCTGGCGGATTTTTTGACCGGGTATGTTGCTGCTCTGCGTTATGTAGATTGTTCCTACTGACGTGGTCATGGTCTTCAGGCGCATGGCCAAGCCGAGGAGATCCGGACTTCCTTCGACAACGACGAGGCCCCGCTCCTCAATGATGTCGAGAATCAAGCTGGAAGGCCTCAGAACGGCGATGCCCATGGCCAGCAGTCGTTCTTCACCATGAACATTGGATACGTTGCTGGTGTGATTCCTCGGGATCGCATCGGGGCTTTCGAACGTATCCTGTGGCGAACGCTGCGAGGGAACCTTTATATGAATCAGTCCGAGATTCCGGAGCCGATCATTGACCCTGCTACCAACGAAGAAGTGCAAAAAAATGTTTTCGTCATCTTCGCCCACGGTAAAGAGATCCTGGCGAAGATTCGGAAGATCTCCGAGTCTCTCAACGCCAACTTGTACAGTGTGGACGAGAATAGCGAATTGCGAAGGGACCAAGTTCACGAGGTAAACACTCGGCTCAGTGACGTCGAGAATGTGCTTCGGAACACGAAAAACACCCTCGATGCCGAATTGTCCCAGATTGCGCGCTCCCTGGCTGCCTGGATGATCATCGTGAAGAAGGAAAAGGCGGTCTACCATACGCTCAACAAGTTCTCCTATGACCAAGCTCGGAAGACTTTGATTGCAGAGGGTTGGTGTCCGACCAACTCTCTCCCTCTAATCAAGTCCACGCTTCAGGATGTCAATGACCGCGCCGGTCTCTCGGTCCCTACTATTGTCAACCAGATCCGGACGAACAAGACACCTCCTAGCTATGTCAAGACGAACAAGTTTACGGAGGCTTTCCAAACAATCATCAATGCATATGGTATCACGAAGTACGGCGAGGTCAATCCTGGCTTGCCAACAATCATCACGTTCCCGTTTCTGTTTGCCGTCATGTTCGGCGACTTTGGCCACGGTCTTCTCATGACTCTTACGGCTATAGCAATGATCACCTTCGAGAAGAAGCTCCTGCGGACCAAACTGGATGAACTGACGTACATGGCATTTTATGGCCGTTACATCATGCTGCTGATGGGTATCTTCTCGATGTATACCGGTCTCATCTACAACGATGCCTTCTCTCTGTCGTTCGAGTTGTTCCCCAGTCAATGGAAATGGCCTGAAGAAATCCGCGAAGGCGAAGTAGTCGATGCGACGCTGAAGGATGGCTACCGATACCCGTTTGGGCTGGATTGGAATTGGCACGCCGCGGAGAATTCGCTTTTGTTCACCAACAGTTACAAGATGAAAATGAGTATCCTCCTGGGCTGGGCACACATGACGTATTCTCTCTCGTTGCAGTACGTCAATGCGCGCCATTTCAAGTCCAAGGTTGACCTCTGGGGCAACTTCGTGCCGGGCATGATCTTCTTCCAGTCTATCTTTGGCTATCTGGTCGTGACCATCCTTTACAAGTGGTCTGTAGACTGGAATGCTCGCGGAGAATCACCTCCTGGTCTCTTGAACATGCTGATCTTCATGTTCTTGTCTCCGGGAAAGATTGAGCAACAACTCTATCCCCACCAGGCCGGTGTACAGGTATTCCTGCTACTTCTGGCAATCATTCAAGTTCCAATTATGCTTTTCCTGAAGCCCTTCTGGCTTCGTGCCGAACACAACCATGCGCGAGCGCTTGGCTACCGAGGTCTCGACGAACAGGCGCAAGTCCGAGCGCTAGACGATGACGATGACGAGGCGGACGGCCGCCCTTTTGAAGCCCGCAACAGCATTTCCAGCGAGGTTGAAGGCATTGGAATGGCCAACGACGTCGAGGGAAGCGAGCACGAGGAGTTCGATTTTGGGGATGTCATGATTCATCAAGTCATCCACACCATCGGTAAGTCCAAACACCTGTTTCCTGCTCAGAGGAACTGTTGCTGATTGATCTTGCAGAATTCTGCCTCAACTGCATCTCTCACACTGCATCCTATCTCCGTCTCTGGGCCCTGTCGCTCGCTCACCAACAGCTTTCCATCGTTCTGTGGAAGATGTCTCTCGGAGGTGCCATGAGCGCCCAGTCCCATACCATTCGCGTCATCTTGATCGTCGCTACGTTCTATCTCTGGTTTACGTTGACCGTCTTCATTCTGTGCGTCATGGAAGGCACCAGTGCCATGCTACACTCCCTTCGTTTGCATTGGGTCGAGGCCATGAGCAAGCATTTCATGGGTGATGGAGTTCCCTTCCAACCGTTTAGTTTCCGGACTTTGCTGGAGGAGGAGCCTGTCGATTGATGTGATGCTTTTGACCTTTTTCTAGACTGTAGTCATGGGGTTCGCGCTTTGGCTTGTAGAAATATACTCATTCATTTTGGACTTTGCTCATCTTAAAGCATCGTGACGTATTAGTAGTAGGATGGGAACAAAAATTCTCTACGATTCCTTCCTAGAACGAACTACTGCACTTGTCAATCGCGAACAATCGAAAATGCATCACATGAATTTGGAACTCATAAAAATGATATTCAAAAACAATCCATGGCAATCCACCCGAAACAGCCACACATCCAAAACTCATTTTTCTCATAAATCAGTATTGACATGAACAAATCACTTATTTACCGTTATGCTTGTTGTATATATCAATCACCTTCTGCACTTCATCTCTCGAACCCAAGAAGATTCCACTCTTGTCATGGATATGCTGGGGCACAATATCGAGGATCCGCTCACATCGCGAGTTGATAGCGAGGCCACCGGCATTCTCGAAGACCATGGCCATGGGGGCACACTCGTACAGGATACGAAGCTTGCCCTTGGGGCTCTTCTTATCAGCCGGGTAGGCAAAAATACCGCCATAGAGCAAGGTTCGATAGGCATCGGCGACCATGCTGCCGATGTAACGGGCGCTGTATGGCTTGCCGCCCTCGCCGGGATACTTGACGGACTTGAAGTACTCGTTGACCCAGTCCTCCCAGTAGACGCTGTTTCCTTCGTTGACGGAGTAGATAGACCGCTTTGCCGGCAAGGTCATGTTGGGGTGGGTCAGGATGAACTCGCCGAGCGAATTCTCGAGGGTGAAACCATTAACGGTGCTGCCGCGCATGGTGATGACAAGCTGCGCCGATGCACCGTACATGGTGAAACCCGCCGCGACGAGCTCCCGGCCGGGCAGCAGGACATCATCGGCAGACACGGGCTTGCCCACCACGCTCTCGGGCAGCTGGAAGATGCCGAAGATGGTGCCGACCGACACGCCGGCGTCGAGGTTCGACGAGCCGTCAATCGGATCGCACACGACGGCATATCGCGCGTGCTGGTTCTCAGTGAAGACAATGGCATTTTCCTCTTCTTCCGAGACCACCAAACGGGCCTTGCCGGAGCCGCGCACGGCAGAGATGAAGACATCGTTGCCAATCACATCCAGCTTCTTCTGATCATCACCGGTTATGTTCGACGAGCCGGCCAGACCCTGAAGGTTGATCAAAGAGGCTCGTCGGATGTAGTAGGCGATAGACTTGAAGGCGAACTGAAGAGCATGGCAGAGGAGGCTGGCTTGTCATTAGCAAATGATTCCATGCACAATGCGGCTGTGCGGCACTCACGTAAAGTCACCGGTAGCCTCTGGGTGTTTCCGTTGCTCTTCCGTCAGGAATCGAGTCAGGGTAATGATATCAGTGTTGATATTCTCCTGACCAACCCCGTTCCCGTTGGGAGCCATGATGACGATGGAAGGTTCGAGGGATTAATGTGCAGCTGGGGGGTATCGAAACAAAACAATTTGTACAGAGTCCGGACTCTCGATTCAACGGGGGAGATGAGGGGTTCAAAGGGATTTGAATCTTAATATATACCGTTGATAACCGGAAAGGTGATGCAGTTGTACAGAGCTCCGGGAGGCCGTGGCCACTCTCAATTAATAATCCGTTAATAATTCAGAACTATCAAGCAGGAGGCGTTCAGAACAGATATTAAGAGACACAGAATGCCGCAGAATTGCTGACAGAATGCTCTACTTCTAGGCCTGTGGCAGATATACCGCGGACAATAGGAACAATTCACGGGCCATGGTCCAGGATTCTAGTTTCGGGTGGAGCTCCAACGTCAGTTCTACGGTATCAGGTTCGGTAGATACATTGAAAAGAGTACCGTCTCAGCGCATTTATTATGGAAAGGTACTTTGATTCAATGTCACCTTTGGAACTTGCTCCCAGCATGACATCATAAACCCCAGCTCATCCGCATCCCGCATGCTCCCCACGCCATAACCAAATCCGGTAAGCAGCACAGTTGCGTTCCGGAACAAATTCGAGGCCTCGGTCGCATTCCCGATCGCCCGACTATCTTTCGGATCGCTGTTCGTTCGTTAATTGACGGAATGGGTGGCAATCGGCTGCGTTTGCCCTCTGGACGGGCCTCCGCGGTTTTCGTCGGTCGATGTTCCACCCGATAGACCTCGGATAACGAGCCGCCATCCTATTGGTGGACAAGAGTCAGTATGCTTAATCATCAACTTTGAGTCACATGATCGATATCTCATGCAAACAGAGCAAATATCCCCAACACTGACATAATACACACTAGCCCCATTAGGAGTAGCGGCCTCCGGCTGGTGCTCAAAATTTCGAAGCGAAAAAAGTTGTCCTTCACTGAACACACTTCTATCGACGTCCCTGATGATGTGGACAAACTTGGACAAGAGCAGTACAGCTTCAATTCACTTGATGAGAGATGAGCAATCATGATGCACTAACTTCCAGCATGGTAAGTTTGGTGGCAGTCGTCCTGCTCCTTTCCCAATGATGATCATTCAACCGCAAACTAGAGTCTTTGACCTCTGGAGTGAAAACAAATTTACACGTCAGGCTGATTCCAGATCTCACGACTTGCTAAGCTGGCATTGTTTGTTTTGGCTAGTGCTGACCAAACCTCTGCGGATAGGAACTGCAATGCCCACGATATCAATAGATTGTAACTGAAGATTGATTACGATGCCGTGTTTGTTTTGCGCGCTTGATTTAGACACACATGATAGGTAGCGAAAAGCTCCGTCGTTGTGCTATGCTTACTGTAAGTGAGCCCGTTTACCATGTTGATTGTCGATGATGAAGTGGCACTGGGCTCCGACGGCATGCGACACATGCCGGTTTTGATGGAAATGCCATTTTGTGGCAGGCCTAGAAAACCTCGCCCACTGAGACACTGTTGTTCGGTTCTCCGTATTCCTGTATAGAGGCATGCGGCTGACTTTTGACGAAGTCTAGTTTCTGTTGGCCAAGCTCTTTTGAACAAGCGTCTGCTATTGTATGGTAAGTCTACCCGATTGGCCTCCACATTCTTTCCCTTTCGTGATGATTTTAGATGACGAGTCTTATTCGAGTTATCGATGCAGACACATCTATACTACCATTCATGCATTATCTGAATCCATTGACCTTTCTGTCTGCGTCTCAAAATGTCACCCGCAGTCGCTAACTGGTTATCAGGCTCATGACAATAATGTACGTAAGGTTTTCGCACAACCTTGCCCTTCACATGATGATTCAATACACAAAAAAAGACAAGCATATTTCCAAGCCGACGAAAGTTGGCGAAGACGAGAACTTTCGAACTGAACCTTCTGTCACCTCGCTCTCTACTTCACGCACCGATGGTGAACGTAGCTGACGAGTATAGAGGAGTAATCTCTCCCATATAGTTAAACCTCGTTCTCAACTTGCCAGGTAAGCATCGCCATTGTCTTCTAGGTTTCGTTTTCGATGATGATTTATTCTACTTTATCACGACGGTCAACATAATTTCATTGATGACCACCGCCTGTGACAGGGCATTTATCTGAAAATATCTCCTGCTATGTTTATCACAGAATCTAGCATATTCCAGGGGCTAACATTGACACATTGACAGGCCTTTTCTGACTACGTTGGGAGCCGTGGTCATCGGAGAAATCGACTCATGATTCAGATGTGACACTTCATCGATCACCCTCAGTCGTCAAATTGAATGTACAAAGTGAAGACTACGATGACTAATTACATGACTCCAATCTCCCTACAGCCAGTGTTTGTTCCCATGATGGGAGATAAAGGCTCCTCCATATCCCTGGTCAAGACTAACCTTGTCAATAATCGAGATGCAATCCTTGGCCGCGGACTCCGGGGTCACGGGACCTTTGAAATGTGGCGCAATCTCGCTTATCTTCTGAAACAGGGTCATCATACCTTCCTTCTCCTTCTCGCTAGCTGAAGGATAAAATCAAAGCAAAACCGATCAGCGAAGGACACAATGGGAGGAACAGAATCAGTGGCACCACTTACCATTATCAAAGTCCATGTGGCCCGTATCGACCGCGCCGGGGCTGAGACTCAGGAAGAGAATACCGTCTTTGGCATACTGAGCATTGAACTTGGCCACAGCGACGCTCTGCGCTCCCTTAATGATCGCGTATAGAGGCGCATTAGCGAGATTGCACTTATTAACGAGCTCAAGATCGGCGTGACCCGTAGTAAGTGCGATGACCTTTTTGGCTTGGCCCCGCATGATCAAAGGGAGGAACAGATTGAACAGGTGGATGTTTCCGATGACGTTGGACTTCATGCCGTCCAGGAGAACTTCCTCGAATTTCTCAGGTTCATTGACACTTGTTATGATGTTAGCCTTGATGTTTTTGCCAGGAATGGACAGTCACAATTTTTCTGAAAGACAGCATACACTTCTCCTATGGTTAGAAAGTGCTCCCAATAGCTCACGAATGCAGCGTTGGCCAGGAGGTAGTCCAGCGTTCCACCGGTTATCTTGGCAGTATCCTCAGCAGCAGCCTAATCAAAGTTAGTTCCACATCAATATCAAACAGGCTTGGTAGAGGAGGCCCTGCGGACCTTCAAACTGGCATAGTCCGTCAGGTCGCCTTGTAAAATGTGGATGTTTGATCGTGGGGGCAATTCGGCCGCAATTCTTTTCTCCGTTGCTTCTTTGTTTCGTACAATCCCAATGACCAGGTTGTTCGGGTCATTGGAAACCTGCCGCAGGAAACCCCACTAGAGAGACAGCATGCTTCAGCCTTCATGTTATCCACAATCGAGAGCTCTCGAGACAGGGTTAACTTACACCTAGTCCGCGCGAAACTCCAGTGATCACCCACGATGGCATCTTAACTAAGTGAATGAACTGCACGAGGTATAATCAAGCTAATCGTGTTTGTTCCAAACAGCCACGAGTATAGTGTGAAGATAACGTACAATCTGATTATTTTATGAGAGATACTGGTCAACACTGTGGTCGATGCTCCTTTTATATTGACTACGTTCAAGGTCCTACTCAATGGTCCACAGTTGCAGGTTGTGCGGAAACAGCACCTGTCCTTCCACCGAACTCCATATTAGCCTATTCATCGTTCTGTTTGATAGGTCTAGATGGCAGTTCAATCCATTGTGGATGACGAGTAACGGAGAATTTCCTCTGGGATAACCGGAAGAAGATCCATGTTGTAGGGAGATGGTAGTATTTGGTTCTTAACGGCGACCCCGATGACGTCGGGTTCGGAGTGATTCCGAAGATCACGGTTGTGTATCCCGCCGTTTTGATTGGCGGAACGAGAAGGCTATGTTATGGCTGCCGGTCCCTTACTTTAGCTTAACCGGGTTTCAAGCAAGATGATTGGCTTGGTCGAATCCGTATTGCATTGCCCCTGATAGCATGCTTCTAACGTCCAAAGAGAGGAATACCTGATTAACTACTCCGTACATGATTTCAGTCTTCCTATAGCCACTGCTTAGTTCCGAGATGGGAGATGAAGGCCCCTCCGTATCCCTCGTTAACACTAGCTTTTTCAATGACCGAAAGACAGTCCTTGACGGCAGACTCCGGACTAACGGGACCTTTGAAATGTGGAGCATACTCGACGAACTTCTGGAACAGGTCCTTTGCGCGTTGTTGTTCCTTCTCGTTGACTAAGAACAAGGGATCAATCAGTCAGGGACTGAACGGGATGAGAGAAAACAAGAAAATATGACGCCACTTACAGTGATTGAGATCGAGATGGCCCGTATCGACCGCACCGGGGCTGAGACTCAAATACAGAATGCCGTCTTTGGCATACAGAGCACTGAACTTGGACACTGCAATGTTTTGTGCCCCCTTGGAGATCGTGTACAGAGGCGCAATATCGAGATTGCGTTGACTGATCATGTCGAGATCGGCATGGCCAGTCGACAGCACGATGACCTTTTTGGCCTGCCCCTGTTTAATCAACGGGGTGAACAAGTTGAGCAGGTGAATATTGCCGATGACGTTAATCTTGATGTCCTCGAGGAGGACCTCCTCCATTTTCTCGGGTTGGTTTGCTCTTAGTCATGGCGTCAGCCTTGACATGCTCCAATAAAGTTGGATGGTGGAATGCTCTGAACGACATAACCTACACTTCCTCGATAGTTTGCATGTGGTCCCAATGGCTCACGAGCCCAGCATTGGCCACGAGGTAATCTAGAGTTCCGCCGGTTATCTTGGCGGTATCCTCTGCGGCAGCCTAGTAAATCTCAGTTTCACGCTCAACATCAAACAAGTTTCAGAGCCCTTTCTCCGACACACCTTCAGACTGGCGTAGTCCACAAGGTCACCTTGCAAGAGGTGAATGTTTGACCGCGAGGGAAACTCGGCCGCAACCCTTTTCTCCGTTTCTTCCTTGTTTCGTACGATCCCAATGACCAGGTTGTTCGGGTCATTGGAAATCTGCCGCATGAACTCCCACTAGAAAGATCACTGTTTCAGTTTTCATGCTGCTTACAAGCAAGAGCTTTCAGAGTTGGCTTGGCTTACGCCGAGTCCGCGCGAAACTCCGGTGATAACCCACGACGGCATCTTGACTGATCGATGACACTCCACTCAAGATGGTACTTTTGTTCTTGTCAATGGCAAAGCTCGTGCAAAAGATGCGGATAATCGTCGATGAATGACGTCGGTGAAAAACATCGAGCAGCCCTCCTGTTCGAAGGTTCTTTTATAAACGTTCAAGGTCTTCGTCAACGGCCCAAGGCCGCCGCAATTAGAGGCTCGTTATCGTTACATGAGTGAGTAATGTCTTTTGGTAGGTGAGCTCGGCATTATTCATCATTCCGAATGATTTCTAAGCCAGAGTCATTGTAGTTCCTGTTCCTGATGGACGATCGCCATGGGGATTTCCTTTGGCACACCGTTGTATGGCAGTATTGTGGCCATGGGACGATGAACCCTATTTTGCCGAACCTTATTCGTTTTCTAGTCAATTGATTGGTTGTAATTGATCTTATGGATCTAAAATTTTGATTTTCAGATCAGTGATTGGTTCGGTCGAATCCGTCCGAGCATTTGAAATCAAGACGGCAAGGCAACATCAATTCCCCCGACTTCGATTCTATCCACAAAATCAGGAACAGGATTAATTAATACGGTCTGGATTTCGTCTGTCTGCTGACAATGATTCCGATCATGCGGCTCTTCATTTGATTGATTAATAAGCAAGCGTCTTGACAGTAACACCCATCCTGCTATGGGCCGCATACCCCAAAAGCCCGGATTGGATGCTCTCTGGCAACTCTGCCACTGAGGAAGCTCCGAAACGTTGGCCTAACAGAGTGAAGCTGAGCATTGATCGGAGGGAATCATCTGCCCGACGGTGAATTTTGATGCTTCTCATCTCTGTGGCCCGGCTTGAGCTGTCCGAATTGCGACATCCAGAATGTTGGCTGGCATGCGATGGATGGAATGACTACGGAAGCAGACCGAATATCCAAGAATTTAAGACAGTTGGTGGCTCTGATGGTGGTCTGCAATCCGTCTCACGACTTATCACTCTAGGGCTTGGAGGTGCTGACATGTTATTGGGGCCAATGGATACGTGTTGACTGCAGAGGGCTAGTATAGCTGACAATGCGGTGCCGACAACCTCATCCCTTCACTGGCGCAAAAGTCTCTTCGGAGCTTGGAGTAGATGGTAGTCATCTATTGTCACTACTGGACGTTTGGCTAGGATAAGGGGTTTCGGCTAACCACCCATGCGCACAAATCCGCAAGGTCACTCCGTAGATAATTATTGGACCGCCTTGGTGTTCGATTGAGAAATTCTTCAAGCAAGGCAAGAGTCTACTCGTAGTCGTTCGACGACGAGACAGCCAACCCCAACTGTGAGGATGTGCTGCATTGTTGCTGTGGACAACTGGGCACGACTCCTTGCAGCAAGGGCGCCATATCTATATCGGATTGCTGTTTCTATCTCGCAGGACGAGAGAAACTATGCACAATATACGAGCAATTCTTTGACTGCAGTGGTTCCAAATAAAGATAGGTGCTACTGTATTTATCCAGATCAATCTCGTATGTGGATAAATCGAGCTTATATACTGCGTATACGAGCCAAGTATTTCGTCGTTAGCGAGTCAATGACGCCAACACGTGGTAGTCAACCGGGGTTCTCAGACCCCTAACCTTAACCTCACCATTGGAGGTCGATTCTTGGGAGCAATCTAACTGAAAAAGCGGGGGGAATATCTCTGGCCAATCAGACGACGAATCTGGGAATAGAGCTCCATATCAACCGGGGTATCCCGCGCATTCAGCCAATGAAACAAGCTCATAAACCGCAATGCATCGTGATTGGCCTCTTGGCACTTTAGCTAACCCTAATTTTAGAACCCTAAAATAACCCACCCCAGGCTCCCCGTTCGGGTCAAGTTCGTCTTGGCTTTCCATAAAAAGAAATCGACAACAGTATCGCGTCCCTCGCGAGGTCGGCAGGGCTGGAGGCTGAATTTGGAGATTGAGTCCCTGGTGGACAAGGCTGATCTTGCATAACCATTCCCGCCTCCCGCAAAGAGTTTTCAACCCGCAGCCGGCCAGAGTTCCACAGTCTGCGCCTCTTCACTGCCTCAGTCCTTACCTTCTGTCCCGGGATGCGACTCCCGGAGACGCATTCCAAATGGCATCGAGGTCGTCAGCTCCATATAATGCTCCATACAACCCTGCGGAATGGGGTCCGATAAGCAGTGGGAGCACATATCCGCAGCAAAGCACCCAGCTTTCGGGCTTGCGCGTGGCTTATCCGCCCCCTCCTCCGCGACCTGCAGGTCTGTAATTGCGTCTTTTTGACTGTCTAGTGCTTTTTGATATGGTGGGCGTGCCTGACCCGATGCACCAGATATCATACCATCGCCACCTCCGCCGTATTCCCCGCGGAACCACCCGCCTTCACCAGGTTATGTCCCAGGAAGTCAGGCTGCGTCACCGGCGGTGTCCCCATCGGGGCCGGTGGCTCTACCAGGCGCAACCTCGGGGACGGCGTCCCGGCCTCTTTCGGTGGTCTCTCTGAATGACGGGAGTTCTCCCTGGCAGCCGTCATATGTTCCCCCTCCACCGCCTCCTCCCGGACCACCGCCTCGAGCTTCCTCATTGGGAGCTACTGATCGACGTCAGATTTTCCCAGATCCTACCGGGATCGAGATGGGGTCCAGCCCAGGGCAATTTCCAGGAGTTCCCCCGCGATCCAGCCTGTCTTATCAGTTTCACCGGGATGAACCCCCACTCCAGCCACCAGCTGCAAAACGAGCAGTTTCGGCTGGGGCCGTGCCTAGCTCATCCCGGCAATCTCATAGCCCTCTGTCCGGAAGGAGCTGGGGACCTGGAATGCCTCTTCCGCCTCCTCCTCCAGGACCACCTCCAACTGTGAGGAGTCAGAGCGCGGGGGCATCATCACGGGAATCGTCGTGGCGGGCAGGGCTTTCATATGGTGTGTCCTCTAACCAACAACAGGCCTCAGCGGCAGGTGATAATCAGCAAAGTTCTGCTGCCTGGACCGACGAAACCGCTCGGCAATCTGCTGCATCCAAAACCTCACTTCGTATCGATACTCGGGTGGGATCACGCCCTTCGCAGGAGCCACAGTTGGTCCGCCAAGAGGAACGTCCCCCGAGCCCCGCCAAGCAAGGTAGCGGTGGTGGACTTTTCCGCAGCCTCGCGATCAGAGAGAGTAGCGCCAAGGGAATCCGAGAGCGGCGTATGGAGAGCAGGAGCAGAAGACAATCTGAGCAAAGGGAACCTCCAAGTCCCGCGTCTGCGAATAATCCATGGGCGGATGCCTTGGAAAAGCTTACAGCGCAGAACTCAGAGGCCGGTGTGGGTGAGCAGGAGGTGTCCAGAACACAGCTCAGTGGTCGTAATGTTGTGTCGGATGACGTACCGGAGTCTTCGCGATCACGGGCGTCATCGGGTTTGTTCTCACACCGAGGTTCAGTCCCCACCAGATCGGAGGCTCAGCGAGCTCACGGCGCAAATGTCGTGCAAACTCCACCGTTTTCGCCAGGAAGAGACCCGCAATCTCCGTCGCTCGGAAAACCGCCTGCCTACGGCTTTACTCCCAAAACACTTCCTACTCCTCCCCCGAACTCTGGTCTTGATTTGAGGTATCGTGCTAGGTCGAGCACGAGAAGTGACGAGCGGTCAAGTTCACAACTTTCTAATGGGCCAAATGAATCGATTTCGTCGCCCGTCCCGTTGTCTCCGCGTCCCACTTCTGTTTCCCGCCATATCCTGACGGAACCGACTCCCCCGGCTAGCGTTGACCCTGCGGAGGCATTGCAGAGATACCAGGAATTCCTGGACAGGGAGACTACAGCCAAGACCGAGGAGGAGGCTCTGAAGATATTCGCCGAATTCGTCATTTCGGAATGTCGTGTTCGCCGTCAGTTATACTCGCAAGTGTTTGAAGAAGGTAGCTTTGATGTGAACGAGTGGCGAGAGAAGCTGTTTTCCCCTGCAGAAGAGAACGAACTAGGTGGTCCCGATGCGACCACGCCAGACGGGAATTATGCAGAGTCGATTCAAGAGACCCGCAGCACGGACACAGGCATATCTGTGCGACGGGATTCTGCTTGGTGGAACTCATATCGGCCCAGTCTGTCTCCGATCCAAAGTATCAGTATCGAAAACGAGAGTTCTCGCGGCCGTCCACCCAGTCGGTGGTGGGAATCCAAAACTGGATCTAGCAGTGAGGGCGGAGAGCGCCGAGCGCAGCGGTCGAGGAGGGAAACTAAGTATATGGGTGTCTCGCGCGAGCTGCGGGAAGCTATGCAGATGGGCTATGGCGACACGCTTTTGGAGACCGATGAAGAGCGTCTGGCTGCGGGTGCTTTTGTCATGCAGAGCAACAATGAATACCCACCTGAAAAGGTTGGCTGGCACGAGTCGAATTCGTCGGACGCTCCTCAATCGGTGTCGGGCCAAACGGCAATTCTCGACACGACCCCAGTAAATGAAGGGCTTGACATTTCCCGCCTTGTTACACTCCCGCCGCCGTATCCGCGTCACCATCCGGCAGTGAACAACAGCCATCCTGACTTGGTGGCTTACCGGACTACTGTTCGCGCCATCACTGATTTGACCGAGATCAAGGCGACGAGGGAGCGTCATCGGCTGCATGTAGAACGTCTTCAACAAGATCACTTGGCCAATATTCGGGAAAACCGACGTCAGTTCAGTAACAATATCCAGCAACAGATCGAGCAGGGCAGCATCACGTTCGCCGAAGCAGCGGAAGCAGAAGCGGCGCTTGGGATAGAGGAGAAGCAGATGGAGAGAGCACTGGTGCACAAGATTTTCGACTCATATCAAAACACCGTACTCAAGCCGATGCGAGCAATCTTGATGGAACGAGTGAAGAAGGCGACAGACTCCATTGAAGAGCTGAGCGGGAACCTCAGCGAGGCCGCAAGGCATGAGACACCAGACCAGACACAAGAGGAAGGGGATGAGAAGCCGGAACTGCTGGAGAAGCTGACGCAACTGAAGTGGCTATTTGAAGCGCGGGAGCAGCTCTATCGGGAGATGTATGAGCTGCAGTCAGAAAGTCACGAAAAGTACCGCGCTGTTGTTTCGCTGCCGTACAAGCAGGACAAGAACGAGGACAAATTGCGTGAAACTGATGCGTTCTTTATTCGAGACGCGCTCGACCGCCGTGTCGAGTACGAGACCGAAGCGCTACAGCGAATCGAGCAGTTCATGGACGTCATCGAGGAGAATGTCAAGCGCGGCGTGGAGACCCACTTGTCCGCATTCTGGGACATTGCACCCCCACTTTTGGATCTCGTGCAGCAGATTCCAGATGATCTCGACAACTTGCGCATCAAGATTCCCCCGGCGGAGTACCAGGAGAACCCTAGCTATCACGAATTTCCCTTGCAGTATCTATACTCCCTCCTGTGCCACGCAGAGAAATCGACCTACCAGTTTATCGAGTCGCAGACCAATCTGCTCTGCCTCCTGCACGAGGTTAAATCCGGCGTAATGACAACCTCCTGCCGGCTTACGGAAGCGCGGCGCATCCGTCAGGGTGACCCGGAGGACGTTGTTCGGCAGGATGTGCAAGCGCAGCGTGCTCGTGAGGAGCAGGAACTCACCGCCGATCTCAAGGATCGGGTTGCCACCGTGGAGGGACAGTGGACTGAGGCTCTTGGAAGTCAGATCCAGGCGCTTCGAGAGCGCGTGAAGTCCCGGTTGATTGCTCAGGGAGGTTGGGATGACATGGAGAATCTGATTTAGCCATGCTAATGACGTGATGATTTCATGTTTGCATGTTTGTTTGCAAGATACCCACTCGTTATGCGCTTGCGGAATTTTGCAAGAATATTCGTCGCTTTGCAACTCAGGACCTTTCCAGCTCCAATATCACTGCTAGAAATTGTGTAATTGGTGTAACTACCTGATACTTAAGGTGTACGTTGACTCACGAGCCGACTTTAGGGCTTTGAGTTAATCACGTGATTATCGGCTTCCCGTCCTTCTAGAGCTTTCCTTGTCCCCGTCCGAAAGAGTTCGGGATCGGTGGAAGGATGAAGGCCGTCGCGCATTTATTCTTCTCTCCCCAACATTTCAACCTGCCATTGCTCTTGATCACTTGCGGTTCTTGACCAGGACGGATTTTTTGTGACTGTAAGTGGCCTTCCCGCTTCGTCCCGAGTTTTGTGGTTTCGGTCGGACACCAGAGCAAAGAAAAATATTATCGGCCTATCAAAAAGTATGGAACCATACACTTTTGGGAAAGGATAGCTGTATTGTTAAACACCGGTTTGTATTTTGGGTGATATGACTTGCTTGCGAGGTCCGTTTTCGAAGGCTGAAGCTCTGGCGTCTCTTGTTAACCGACCGCATGCTCGATTTAAGCGTGTAAAGTTTCGTTCACATGCTGATTTGATCGCTTTGATACTAGGATTCAGATCTAGCTACCTACTCGAGTCGAAGCCCCGCCGCTCATAAGTTGCGTCGCAAGAATGGTGCTCCACAACCCGAATAACTGGCACTGGGTCAACAAGGATGTCTCTGGGTGGACACAAAACTACTTGTCCGAGCGCTTGACCAAGATCTCCGCAGAGGAAGATGGCGTCACGGCGAATATCACGCAGCTGCTGAGCATGGACGGAGATGTCGATGTCAGCCAGCGCAAGGGCAAAGTCATTACGCTATATGATGTGAAGCTGCAATTGGAATATGAGGGTACGTGGGCTGTCCAGTTCATGCAAGAAAGAGATCATGACTGACTCGTCTTCAGGCAGGACAAAGGAGGACCAGCTGGTGACCGGCATCATTAACATTCCTGAGGTCGCGCATGACACGGATCCGGATGACTTTGTGGTATGTTTCCACCCCCAATAATTTTAAAGAAGGCTGTAGCTGATGTTGGTAGTTTGAAATCGAAGCCTATGGCGACTCGGCCTCGAAGCAGCCAGTGAAAGACCTGGTTCGCTCAAAGATCACTCCGCAGCTGCGCGAGGAGCTCGGGAAGCTGGGACCTTCGCTGATCGCGGAGCACGCCAAGGACATCCAGCATGCTCCCGACTCGAACCCGTCCAGCGGATTCGCGACCCCGAACCAGTACCCGCAAAAGTCTCAACAGACAGCCGCCGACACGAGCAAGGCGAGCACGGCGAAGACGACCACCACGACCACCACTACCACCGGCGGCAAGCAAGTGTCCGTGAACACCACAACGGTCACCGCGCAGGACGAATTCCGCACAACGGCCGAGGAGCTGTACATCACTTTCACCGACCCGCAGCGCATTGCGGCGTTCACGCGGGGCGCACCGCGCCAGTTCGACGGCGCGCACGTCGGTGGCCGCTTCGCCATATTCGACGGCAACGTCACCGGCGAGTACGTCACCCTCGAGCCGCACAAGCGCATCGTGCAGAAGTGGCGCCTGTCGCAGTGGCCAGAGGGTCACTACTCGACGCAGGAGATTTCCTTTGACCAGAACGACGTGGACCACGTGACGAACCTGCGGGTGACCTGGACGGGTGTTCCCATCGGTCAGGAAGAAGTTGTCCAGCGGAATTGGGACACTTACTACGTGCGCAGCATTAAGCAGACATTCGGGTAAGTAACATCGTTATTTTTTTGTGCTGCTTTGTTGTTTTGCGTTTCTCTAAGCCCCTTTTCAATCGGGTAGATCTTCTTCGTCTTCGTTATCGTCGTCGATGTGGACTCGAGTGCTGATGACTATCTTCTTTGCGCTGCTGGCTATAGGTTTGGCACGATTCTATGACCTGATTTTGCCCGCGTCGTGGACTTCGTTTCGTCAATAGATACCATACGAAAACTTCAAAGCTCAAACAACTGGCAAATGTTGCGTGCGTGCTTTTACTTGCTTGCCTGGGTCAAAAAAGAAGAAAGCGCTGCATTACATTGGAGTTGTGTGCGCGTGTGTGTGGATTCAGGAACCGAACTGGTCTGAATTGAATTCAATCAGAGCTTCCAAGTCGTTACGAGTAACATGACCAACTAGAGAGCTCTCTCGATGGAAGTAGATATGGAATAAATGGCATTCCTTTTTATTTTCTCTATCCTATCTCCCTTTTTTTAATTGTCCACTCTTTATGGCTTTATGTAACGGGATTCCATGATTTGAAAAGGAAAAAAGAATTCAGAGAGTCTTCTCAACCAATTCAATACCGTACTCCTCCTTGAGGGTCTTGATCAACGGCGCGCAGATATCCATGGTCATGGGTGCGAGGATGCCCTACAATCTCGTCAGCATCATTGAAATACCAAAGAAGAGTAAGAGATATATACCTTCTCACTAATCGTTCCATCCAAAACCATCTTCACCGCCACACCGCACGGAATACCGACGAGCCGCGCCATCGCCGAGTAACCATTCGGATCACCATACGCGACGAGCGTCGAGGTGCGAGTCTCCTTCGAGCCATCCGCATGCTCGATGCCGAACTTGTGCTGCAGCATGACCATGTCCCGCTCGCCGGGGCCGTACTGCATCTTTTGCTCGAGCGTTGCGCAGAGGGTGTCGAGCGGGTTGCCGCGCGGCACGATGGGGTCGTCTGAGAAGAGGCCGATCCAGCGCAGGCCGTTGACGATGCGGTCGCGATGCTCGTTGTTCTCGAACGAGGTCCGCGACGAGATCGCCCAGATGAGGTCGTCCTCGCTGTCAGAGGTGGCGCCGAGGACCTGCTTCGTGGCTTGCCGCCAGGGAATGGCCTTGCTGAGGAACTCGCGCGGCTCGTCGCTCAGGAAGCCCATGTCGACCAGCGCGCGCACCATCTCCGGGAAGCCCTGGTAGCGCAGCGTGCCGCGGATGACGGTCTGCGCCTCAGGGATGCCGTAGCGCTCGCGGAAGGGTGTCGAGTCCCGGTTCGGGTAGGCAACGAAGGCGTAGCCCGGGTAGATGAAGTAGGGCTTCGCCGTGCCCATGAGCTCGGGCCCGGGAACGCTGAACTCCTTGCCGTCTTTGTAGAACTTGGCCGGGTTGCGCAACGCGAGCAGCACGCCACGGCTGGACCAGGAGAATTTGTAGCCGAGCGGGTTATCCGAGTCCTCAGGCGCGGGGAGACCGCCGCAGTACGAGAGGAAGGACGTGATTTTGCCTCCGGCGTTGTGAACCTTAACGAAATCAATATCCGTCCTCACGGAAAAATGCAAAATTCTCTCACCTCTGTAATCGTCTTGACAGCATACAAGTGATCAATGCCCTACAGCGAGTCAGAAACAAAACTACTCCAGCGAATGGGACTGCAAACTCACAGGATCCAACCCAATCTCATTCATCACCGTGATGCCCGCCTTCTTGGCCTCCTCCTCCAGCTCCTTCATGGCCGGCGAAACATACGATGTTGTCACAACATGCTTGCGCGTGCGGATCGCCGCGCGGATCACCTGCGGGTGGTACGTGTACGGGATCAGAGAGATGACGAGGTCATTCTTCTCGAGTTCCCGGTCGAGGGCGGCGTCGTCATTGACGTCAAGAGCAATGGCCTTGGTGTGCTTGAAGCCTTGCGCGAGCTTCTGTGCATTTTCGAGGGTGCGGCAGGCTGGAGAGTCCCCCAGTTAGCCATTGGTACCGGGCAAAAGGATATGTGAGAGCATACCGATGGTGACATTGACGTCCGCCTTATCCAAAACCTCGACCGTGGGCTTGGCCACTGCGTTTTTCCATTATGATTAGCTTCAATTGCTGCCAGAGAATTTCTAATGCGGGGTGGTTTCTAAAAGTCCAGGCTTACCGAAACCAGAGCCCAGCAAAAGGACGTTAGAACCCGCAATCTGCTTGACCATATTGCCAGGAAAATCCAGAAAACCCCGTTAGTATTTTTGATTGAGAAAAAAAAACTAAGATTATATGGGTATATGAACAGGATGAGAAGTTGGAAGATGCCTGCAGGCCGACGGCCTCCGATATGCGGAGCTGGTCATGTGACCTAGTCTATGATATAAACTGGTAGATCGCCATGGGATATCGAAACACTCAACACGCCAACGAGTCAAAGGAGAGATTAAAATACCAGGTAAACTCCGCCCATGCAGTAAAGAAGGACCACAGAACCCCCCAGTGAAAGTGTTTGGTCGATCTACGTCGCCACGGCTGGCCTAGGCGAGGTTGGCTCCCGATCGGAATCGCTCTCCGCGTCGCCGTCGTAGTAATAAGCGTTCTTTCGCTTCGACTTGGTGATCTTGCGCTGCCATTGCCAGATGACAGGCAAGAAATGCCAGAGGTCGAACTCGGGCCATAGGACGTCCAGGAATACGATCTCGGTGTTCTCGTGACATTGCCAGAGCATGAAGTCGCTGAGCCGCTCGACACCAGAGGTTCGGATGAGGATGTCTAGGGGCGGGTTGCCGCTAGTAAACATGTGGTCGGTCAGGGTTTGTGGAGTGATAGTTTCAGGGGATGGGAAAGATTGCTCGGGTCGGATTCGAGGAGACGTCTTTGGAGACTGGTCTTCGTGGGCTCCGACATGAAGCGTGGAAGAAGAAGAGAGGGGCGGCGGAGAGTCGTAGCCGATCGTCGCAGCCTGCTCGGAAGCCGATGTGTTGCTGCCCTCCTCGTCCTGCAAACCCACCGCAGAATCTGCGTCACCATTCTGATCGTAGGCCTTCTGTTGAGCACGGATTTGAGACGTGATGTGCGATTCGGAGAACGGGTTGCGTGAGTTCGGCCGCGAGGCTCCCATCACCCTCTCGGGGTCGCTGTAATCGACAACGGTTTCACGGATCGCCGATGTAATCTCATCCCGGGACGTGTAAGGGCAGCAGATGTTGAGGATGCGGTCCCCGTTGCGGCTCGTCAACTCGACGGCGCGGTCGACGGCGGCAGCCACGTCAGGCTTGAGCAGGTCCTTGCGGCCCAGCACCCGGATGCTCGCACCATAGCGGTCCAGAAGGTCTCCGTGCTGTGCCAGTTGGGACAACTTCACCTTGGCCATTTCCATCAACGCATCGACCTCGTACTTGGAGCGGTGGAAATTCTCGATGCTGAATGCGTAGATGGTCACCACCTTAACGCCGCTCTTGTAGCAGACCTCAAGGATCCTGGCCAACGCCTCAAAGCCTAGATTATGCCCCTCAACGGTCTCAATCCCATGGCTTCGAGCGAATCGTCGGTTGCCGTCCATCACAAAGGCCACGTGTTGCGGAATCGGGCCCTGCTTGAGCGCTCCGATGAGGAGCTCTCGTACGTGCGATATGAGGTATTCGGCGGGCGGAGAGGCAGCCAGCCATTTCCGTAAACGGGACAGGTGCATTGATGTCCTCGACATTGTGCCACGGGCTGGACGGGATTTGGAGGGTGAAGAAGCTAAATCTTTCGCGAGACGGAAGAGCGGTGATCAGATTTTCCCCGTTGTTTCAGGGCGGCCGAGGCTGACGTAGTTCGGAGAAGGAAATAAATAACACAATAGGAAACAGTTTGAAAATAAAGAGTACTTAGCTATACCAACAAGAAATTACTCTAATGTCCAGATCTGCTGTTGAGTACGATTTAGTATTTTAATGTGCCGAGATCGTAGTAGATCCCAACAGGTTGATAGTCGCCGAGCCTCAACGGATGACGACAAGGTTGACGACAAATCTGCAGATCCTCTCGGCCAAGATTCGTGGAAAAGTCATAATTAAATGCAAAACAACCATTACATCCCCAAAAAACATATCCAATCAACATAATCATAATACAGAGGTATCATCATATCTGCAAATCCATTTCAAAAAGAATCCCTTAAGAATGTTGACCGCCTGCATCTTTCCTCACACCGTCTTCTTGTCCTCATCCTCGTCACCCGTCTGAGATGCGGAACTTGCAAGCTCCCAGGACTGATCCTCGCTGCGCCGCCGTCGCTCCCGAGCACGCTCGCGCATGGCTCCGCGGATCCGCTTGCTGACTTCTGCGTGGTGGTCGTGCGGATTGATCTGGGTCAAAGGAGTGAGATGGATGCCCGTCGAACCCGAGGGTCCACTGATCGAGCTGCTGCGGCTGCGACTCCGGTTGCGGCTGGGGGGCTGCGTCGAGAAGAAGCCAATGCTCGCCAGATCGTGGAAGGATTCGTTCCGGGGAAGTTCCTCCCGCGTTTGATAGGTAACAGAGATGGCAGGCTTGCCATCTCCCGCGCGCTCGCCATCCGCGTCGCCACGATGGACCGGCTCGCGGAACGGATCGGCGACGATTCGAGCGGAATCGAAATCTGGGAAAAGCTCGGGCCCGAGAGCGTTGATGACTTCTGTCACTTCCTGGGCAAGCTCCTGTCGACGTTGCCGCAGTTTGACCAGAGTGTTGGCGGAAGACGGGTTCAAACTCAGGACGAGCGGCCGCAACGACTTGAGAATGTCCATGCCGATCTCACCGATTCGCAGTGCTGCGAATGTAATGGAAGGGAAGAGTATCATGCCCAGCCACACCATCACCCACAACGGCACCCACTCGGGAACCAATCCTTGGATGCGGTTGTGATAGGTCCAAAACGTAAATACCGCGGTATAGAACGCGTAGAGCGCAGGTGCAAAGGCAAGAGCCACCAAGAGCTTCCATGTAGCCATGACATCGCGTCCTTGCAGCTTGACGGTTGACGCGGCAAGGGCTTCTTGAGACTTCTTCCTCGAGATCACCTTGGTAGCTACAAACACTGGTGCAAAAAGTAGCAGTCCAGGAAGTGTCCCAATCGACATGATGAAGAGCTTCAACAGTCTATAAATAAAGGTGAAGAAGACCTGGACGAAGGAGAATTTGGCGTATTCAACCTGATGATCCCGGATCCCTAGAAGTCGAAGCTGCCTGTTGTAATCGGCCACTGATGTCTTGAGTTTTGCCACTCGGGGGTCATCCTTAAAGTGTGTATAACCCTGCACGAGGCGCCGGTTCAGTTCTACGATCATGGGAAGAGGCATTTTCTTTCCTTTTGTGTTGTAGAGGCGACGCGCTGCTTGAATGACCTGCTCGGCGTTAGTGTGTGAAATTTAGATGCGGAGGGACAACGTACCATGAGAGTTTCATAATCCGGACCCGTGACAGTGACGGCGAGAAGAGCATGATAAATTGTGTCAAGCAGCTCCCCGACGGCCTCCCGCCTTTCGCCGCGTTTGTACTTTTCGACCAGTTCTCGCGGAACCTCAATTGGGTTTCCAAACTCAATGACGGCCCGGGACCGAAACTTGTGGGCATGGAAATAGTTCATGCCACAAGGCACGATCTTGAGGCCAGAGTCCGGATTCTCCGCCAGCGAACCGAGCGCCATGATCGCCACGCCAGCTATCACGATGATAAGCATCCTTTTAAATGGAACATGATCAGTGTCACATACCTTTCAGAGGCAATAACTCTGGACGGTCATGGCTACCTCCCTCCGGAAATATGCCGATGCAGCCACCATTGGCGAGACGACCAAAAACAGCCTGATAGACAGCAGTTTGATCTACGTGGGGAGAAAATTTGAATCTGGTACCCTCATAGTCGCTTGGAACAGAACTTTCGCCAGTGAACTTTCCATCATCCGTGATATCTGTCCTACCCGTCAACTGATACAGTGCATCCTTCGACGTAACCGGCTTCTTGAGAACAAGCTCCTCGGGGCCGCGAATTTCTGCGATGGCGGCACTGAATGAATTGCCGTTGACGGTGGGTAGGTGGATGGTCCCCTCGCACTCGAGCCCCTGTTCGTCGAATTTTGTTCCACGCCCCCGGATGAGCGTAGGCTGATTCTCGGGATCGGGAAGGTATATCGTGCCGATGCCGGGCTTCATATTATCCATTGCTCGCGCGACGGGCACTGCGCCAATGCCTCTGGCGAGCAATCCGATGAACTTGCGGCGGAAGGATTTCTCCGCAATGAGCCACGAGATGCGACGGTGTGCTTCATTGCGGACGACCCTCATTAGAATCAGGGAGTCAACGAACTTTTAGGGGAACATTGTCAGCACTGCGCTCTCTGATGATGCTGAACTCATTCATACCTGGTTCGCATGCGGCGCTGCGACAATGATCATCGGGCCTCTCCTGGGAATCTTCCATGATCCTCGAGGATGCACTTCGCGGAAGAACAAGTCCACTAGAACAGAAAATGTCCATAGCACGAGATCATACAACCACCCTATTTGAGGGGGAATGCGCGGTTGCTTGGTTTTGGCCATGGTCGCAATTGCAATTGCAGGCCGAGCGAAACGAATGAGCTGGAAGTCTCCTTTACAGCGGACACTACCAAAGCTTGCAACTGCATATGGCTACCGGCCACAGAAAAGTCAAGCTAAAACAAGGGAGAGCATGAGCACAATGCTCATCGATAGCGCGCGTTGCTGTGCAGGAGACGCTTTCGGAACTGAATTTACTGATCGGCGCGAGACAGGGCGATGGGTAGCTCGGAATGCTAGCGGCCTAGTCTCACAATGGCTAGGTTTTTTTTTTGGCGCGACAGTTCTCGGCGGACCGGAGGATTCACATTGCACATTGGACAGCAAAGCAGTTAGACGACCATGCACAAAATGCGCAAAATACGGAATTTGTGGCCTGCGGGGGAAATAATGCGTCATGTCCGGAGCTTTCTAGAACCGGAGCTCTTGGTGCCTTAGTGCCTTTAAGCCTGAGGCATCAACCCCACGTCGAACTCCGACGATCATCCGAAGCCCGTCTTTGAGCCAGTGGAACAGGAACTATGGGCTTTGTTGGGATTCTATATTCACGCGGATAGATTTCATTGTTCTCATTTTCTGCAGGCAACTGCATTGTCTTCTGGATTTATTACGACGACGACAACCGGTGGGGACTCGACTTGCTTACAACTCACGAACGATCCAGTGTCCCGCTTGCGACATCGTTACCGGTTCGCTTTTTTGGAGCTACGCTTGGGGGAGTCGCCATCTTCCGCTCGATAGATTCAGTTTAGAACTCTGGAGCCGTGAGCCCTGCACCGGCCGAATAACAACGGAGCTCTCCTTCATCACACCCCAACGAGAATCCAGACGCCTGCGGAGAAGAGGTAGCCAGGGATTAAATCAGTGGGCCAAGATGTCCCTCAAGTAGGTGAACGTCCTCTATAGCTGGATCGCTTTGCTGACTGAACAGTTGGGTCATGCTCTCTGACAGGGACGGGTTCATCCACCTGCCCAACGAGTATATCATATATCAGTCACCTAAGCGAACGGCATTGTCATTAAAGCCCGTGAACTCCAAAGAGTCCTTTTCGGTTAGCAGCAACGGCGGACAATTATATCTCACCAATCAACGAGTGAGGATCCCTTTTCTTGTGGCAGATTTCAAATTGCTAATGTGCCGCGTTTAGATTGTGTACCTCCCGTCTTCACGAACCGAAGAATTCCAGTCGTTTGCCGCGCCTCTTCTCAAAATCCACGATAGCCACGTCTCGGCGCCCTTCTTCGGGCCCAATGTGTGGACGGCTGTCGTCCAACCCGTTCCCGGGGGTGGAATTCCACCTTCGATACCGGCTCTGGAACTGAAGGCAACGTTCAAAGACGGAGGCGCTTTTGATTTTCATTCGAATTTTGAGCGGATAAAGGAGCGGCTTCATTATGCGGTCGAGCAGGCCCAGGAAAGCGGAGCACCAGGAACGGACCACCCAGCTGGAATTGACTATACAAATGTCCATCTCGACGAGCTTCCGGCTTACGATGGACCCGGAATATCACTCTCCAATAACGCCGAACCGGCTCCGGATTATCCAGGTCCTGATCAGCCGCCTCCGTTCTCTCCCACCCATGTCGATGATGGAACGCAGTTTGAGACGTCGGCAGAGCCCCCACCAGGATATGAGGAAGTGCAGCAACAAAGTGTTGCCAATGATCTCGAAGAGCGACTCCGTCGGGGTTCTTCGTAACGAGGGTGATGCTTTTTGGCGTTGTTCGGCTGCATATGTATGACACGCATTCGATATTGGATTTGTAGTTGGTTTGTGCTTGGTAGGCGGCACGACGTCATGACATGCATGTAGCTATAATACTAGACAGCATAATTATTTAACGAATAAATCAAAGGGATATCGAATCTTGAAAAGATCACTGCAGCGAGGAAGCGTTTAAGCAGCTCGGAAGCCAAATCGGGCGAGGACGGAAACGGACCAATCACGTGTTGAGCTTAGGAATCTCGCAAAGTCCCGATTTTCCCTTGCGACCAAGCAGAACCTCTCAACTCTTCTTTCAGTTCCCACGCTCTGTCCGATTTCCACCCCAAGACCTGCCCAATTGCATCAATTGCAACCCGTGCAAAAACCGCTCAGGATGGGCCTTGCCGACCTCTTCACCGACATTGTCTCCTCGCTGGGCTTCACCGAAGCTCACGCTGAGGCTCCCTCGGAGACCACCACCGCTGATGAGACGCCGGTAGAGACGCCGGCCAAGGACACCCCTTCGGAGGACTCCGAGCCTGCCGCGGAAGACGAGGGTGCGGAGGAGACCGAGGAGGCGGCCGAGGAGGAGGAGGAAGCGGAGCCCGAGGAGCCGGAGGATCCTAAGCCGAAGCTTGAGGAGGGTGAGTAAATATTATTCTTCGCTCCATTGAATTGGAAGAAAGTCCTTTTATTGTGTTTTGTTGGCTGACATTGTTTGTTTCATGCAGAGTGCGCCAATTCCAGCAAGTGCGCTCCGTACAAGCACCACTTTGACGAGTGCGTTGAGCGGGTTACCCGACAGCAGGAGGATCCCGACTACAAGGGTCCCAAGGAGGACTGCGTGGAGGAGTGTAAGTGTCTTATTCGATTGAGGCGCGGATTATCTTCTGCGCCCGAATCATGGTGATCGTATGCTGATGAGTATGTAGTCTTCCATCTCCAGCACTGCGCCAGCCAATGCGCTGCTCCTAAGCTCTGGAAGGTCCTGAAATAAACGGTCGCCAGTTACGCTTCCCATGGCAAGGGTTTATCCTCTCGGGGGAGATTTGCATGGGAGGATGGTTGGATGAATCGGTCTACGATCGACGGCTATTGAAATGGCTCGCCGATTGATTTACTGTATGATCATGTTGCATCCGTGTACAGATAGCGAGGAAAATCTCCTATAGATGATTTCTTTTTTTCCCTATATACGTTCCTACTCGGGTAGATCGGAATGATTCGTCGCTTACGTACATGAATTCGTAACTCGTTTAGATCTTATACTCACCCTGATCCTCCCGCAGACTCGTCGTGCTCAATCCATGCCGACGATCTGCTTCCAGCCGCCGGTTTACTAACTTCGGCCCCAGCACATTCAACGTTAGCGGCGGGACCGCAGCAACGGCCGCGATAACGGCGCTGAAGATTAGCGAGCGCCGCATGTTCCGCGGGGGATCCGCGTCCGGACCGGCCTTGAGCGCGGTCTGAACAATGGTGAAGATGCCGCCAAGAAGCTGCCCGCCCATCCAGCAGAGGGTGCTGCCGACTTCGGGGGAAGCCGGGTAGGTGATCTCAACTAGCAGCTCGAGGATGACGGGAAGAAGGCTGAAGGCGGAAGCGCCGAGTAACGCACAGACCACGATGCTGGGAGCTATTCCCGCTGGACTGGAAGGAGCAAAGATGAATGCGATGTGAGCAGCGGCATGGATGGGCACACATGTCCGAATCATGGCGAGATAGATCTTGAAACGGTCGTTAATGGGCGACATGATGGCGGCGGCAACGAGGCCGACAACGATGAGCACGCCACCGGCGATGCCTGCGTCGGTCTCGCTGAAGCCGTATGGGAACATGATCTGGTTGATCAGTGCCGAGACGCTGTTAAAGAAGCCGACGTAGACAGAGAAGGAGAAGAAGATGATCCAGAATTGTGGCATGCGGGTGACAGTCTGGATGGAGTCGACCAAAGGCGTCTTTGGCACGTCCGATGACGCGCTTGCCGGGGTAGGCGGACGCGCAGGAATGAAGAAGCTCGGGGCGGCGGCGACGGTGGCCTGGGTGTTATCATCAGCATCACCTCTTCAGGGAAGAGAAATGTCTACGCACGATAACGGCTAGCCACATCACCATGTCCGGGATATCGTCCGGTTGAGACGCCCAGAACGAATCGATGAGCTGCCCTAGCGCCGCTCCCAGCGGGTTGGCTAAGGTCGCCAGCGCCGTTGCGCTGGTCCGCCCACGGTCCGTGAACCAGAGGTCACTGTACCGTGTGGGCGCCGTCAGAACGAACGGCTGCGCAAAGCCGATCAGCAGCTGGCCGAACATGAGCAGGCCAAAGATGCCGCCCTGCGCTTTGGCGCCGGCGAACCGCATCCAATTCCCGACCAGGACGAGGGCGGACGCAATCATCATGACTGTCTTCACATTGTGATGAAGCGTATACATGACAATCCTGAGGACGTCAGCGAGTATTCGACGAGCCAACAGGATCTCTGAGACTTACGGCGTTGCGGCAACAAAGGCGAACAGAGCCGCCGTGCTCAGCCAGTTCACATCGCTCTCCGATACGTCAAAGTATTCAGCCGACGTGGTCGAGATCGCCGAGAAGGTCAACCACTTGCACAGGTCAATACTTGTACAAACTGCCTATCCGGCGCAAGGCGCAATTGTCGCATTGTTTGGATGAGAACGCGGTCGATACATACATCCCAACTTATGATGATGTTCAACAAAACCAACTGGGCCAACCCTAGATAGCGGACTTTGTACACTCGATACACAGGCTGTTGCTCGCTCATCGGCCCTGCAGCATCTGCCCCTGGCTGCATGGCGGGCGCACTGCTAGGGTCTTTGGAGTCTGTCAAGGACATTTCTGAAGTGCGGAGATGGCGGCCTGTCAACTCCGCTGTCCATTGCCGAGGTTCCGAAAAGTCCAAGACTTACTATTGATAATCCAATCTATCCCGCAGCGTCACGATGTGTTGTGCACTTCGCCCTCATGGCCTGGGACATAGGAACTGGTACTAGGCCTACCAGACGTGATGGACTATGATGATGGAGAAAGAGTGATGGTTATTCGTTAACCCTTCTATCTGATCGTATTGGTTTCGATGCCACCCTAATGTTACGCGTGTCATGCACACCCCTTGTCGATCGCCGCTAGCTTCGGGTTTCCTGGCATATCAGCTTCAATATCCCGCGTCAGAGTAATTGCTCTTTATCAAGAGCTCATATCGCTAATGATCCTTTCAATTTTAGCTGTAGGGGTAACCAGATACAGTATAGGCACCTAGCGGGCTAGTATTATGGCCGGAAACTCGGGTCGCACCGACTGCCGATGCACACCCCTCGCCGAGATGAGTTTGAAATGGCGCCTGCGCGTGCTCGAGGTCGCCGTGACGACACAGAGAGAAATTTGGAGCGAGGAATTCTATCGGCTGTCCTCTCTGCAGTGAGACATCGGTATGCCCAATCTACGCCTCTTTGTACGTCACCTCTCCGTGTCTAGCACTGATGCTGTACTCTGTACTATATTCCCTCATTGCTCTTCGTCCAGCCCTCAAGTCGCACAAGAGAGAAGAGTTCTCGCGCAGAAGTAGCCTGATCTAGAATCTGCAAGGAATGTGATACTGAAATCGCCTGCAGCAATCCACCACCTGCAGAAACAATATTGCATTCTTAGGCTACCTACTCGGTACGGAGAACTTGTTGTCTGGACTCTGGCCGGAGTAGGAAATGATGACTCAGTGACAGTCCTTCATTCTATCCCACGTTCTCGTACTGAAGTTTATTTGATTGATTCGATTCTTTTTCCTCGACTCCAAGGCGCAAAAAGCTTGAATCTCGTATTCGGTTCGGGGCAGGCAGCACCAAGCTCAGCTCCCATCAGGGACACGGAAGATTCATCAGGCACATTCGCCCCATCACGCATCGTTGAACTCGCCGTTTTTCAATCACAATCGTTTTCTGTCTGTCTGTAGTGGACAAGGACGAGCATAGCCAGTGTTAATGTTGGGAGATTGATTAGATCTGATCGCTTTCCCCCTGCCGAGCCAAGCTTCGGCGCCCGCAGCCGGCCGATCTCCCATCTCCGTCAGAAAAAAAGCCGACCATCAAGCATCGCCCCCTTGATATTAGCACCTCCTCGACTTTTTGGTTCTTTTCTGCCTTGATTGGATTCATTCTGACCGCAGTCGATCTTTACATATTCCCAATACAGCACAGTTGGATCATGCGGTGACTACCGGAGCAAATCGACGCTTACATTGAAAGTTTCGAAACATGACCAACTTCGACAGCTTTCGCTCCAGCAGGTCGTCATACGGCGACCAGAGGTACCCGTCAGCCTTTTCAAATGGGGCATCTGCAGGCATGCCTGCCAAGGGCATGGCGGACGGGTACCGGAGCGTGTCCGTCTACTCGCTCGATGCGCAGTCGCAGTCACAGTATAGTCGGCGGGTGCGTTCCTTGTCTCCGAACCACGGTTCTCCTGAAGACTTATGGACTAACTGTGGATGACAGGCTAGTCCCCTACCCTCACGCAACGCGCCGGCCGTTGACGTTACCGATCCTGTGTTGATGCACCTTTTGACCGAAACCGCGATTGGAGATAGCGCCGGGTATGAGATCCTACCGTTTGAAGACGTCGAGGACCTCAAACGGCAACACAAGCTGCTCACCGCCCGCATTGAGGCGACGAAACGGAAATTGGCCCTGGAAACAAAACTTCGTGACGCTGCACAGTCGCTCCGCCGGTTACCCCGCAAGAATGGAGAAGCCTACTCGAACGGCACCACTACCAACGGCGTTCATCACGACGATGGCCTCGACGGCGATGCCGACGCTGAGTTTGCGGAGAGCTCCCGCAAATGTGAAGAGTTATCGCAGGAGCTGTGGACATACGAGCGCCAGGCCCATGACGTGTACAAACGACTGCTTGAGCATACGGCCGGTATCCTGCAGTTGACCCATCGCGGTTTGAAGAAGCGAGGCGGTCAAAACAAGCAGGACGTGAATGGGGTGGATCGCAGCGCTGCGACCTTTGAATTCGACGAGCGCAGCTTCTACAAAACTGCAGACGGCCTGGACGACCTTGCTCCGGACGGTCGAATTTCCGGGACCGGGGATGCGCTATCAGTTGACGCGAGTGCGATCCGGGACACGGAACAGAAACTCGAGGAGCTCAACAGCCGTCTACGGAATTTGATCCTACAAAATCACAACGATGTGGAGTTGGATCCCTTGCCGAATGGTACTGAGAACGATGCTTCGAGTGGTTTCCCCGCGCGGGTGCAAGTCCATTTGGCATACTTGGAGAATAGTCTGCATACCATTGAGCTGCGAGGTCTACAGACAGGTGGTGCTGGCCCCTCTACCCAGGAGATTGGGGAGGAAATCAGCCAAGTCAATTCTCAGCTGAGCGCGCTCTTGGTCCAAAGCGGATCCGCTCTGTCGCCGTCTCCTCCGCCGCCACCGAGCCCTACCGGCGATCATTTGCACACTCACTTGGAGTACCTTCGCAGCGGTCTCCAAGATCTAAAGCGGCGCGTAGAAGGCTTGCAGGAGCAGAAGAGTATTTTGACTACCCAGATCCAGCAGCAGCGGGAACTGAACTCCAAATCGGACGCAGAACGAGACGCTCACATCGCGGACCTGACAGCGCAGCTGATGGAAGCCAGGAAGGCGAATGAGCTGTCCAACCGCGAGGTGGAGACAGTGCGGGAAGAGCTCTCTCAGTTGATGGAGCAACTCAACGAGGCGCGGCAACAACTCAGCACTCACGACCAGAAGCGAGAGAAAGACATTGCCGCGGCGGTTGATGCAGAGCGGGCTGCGCGTCAAAAAGTCGAAGACGAGCTGTCACGACTGCAGCAAGCTGCCCAGGAAGCCATGGACGGCAGGGCGCAGGCCGATGCAGAGATCTCACAGCTGCGGCAGGCTGTCCAGGAAGCAAACGAGGCGCGCACACAGGCCGAGAAGGAGCTCCGGGAGCTTGAAGGCGAAGTGGCTCGTGCCCAGACCGAGCTGACTGTAGTCAAGGCCGAGCTGGATGGTGCCTACGGCACTCGCGCTGAGCGCGCTGCCGAGGCTGCTGCCAATCCGGCACTGCAGAGAGAGCTCGAGGAACTCCACATGAAGAACATTAGCCTGACGGAAGAGCTGGCCGCATTGAAGGCTGAGCAGGCCAACCGCCGGTCGGCGAACAACGATGGCCAGCGCGTGGAGATCCTCGAGAAGGAGTTGCGAGACACTATCGAGGATTACGAAGTGATGACTAAAGCCAGCATAGAGTTCGAAAAGGAGAGGGAGCGCTACGAGAGCACGATCGATGGCCTGCGCGACCGCATCGAGCAGCTGGAAACGCAACTCAGTGAGGAGCGGATTGCATTGATGGGCCTCCGCAGCAACGCAGGTCGGGACGGCATGATGGAGACTACGTCTACGATGGTGCTCAAGAACGAATTCAAGAAGATGATGCGGGACACGAGGGCAGAGAACATGAAGCTTCTCAAGGCAAGCTCTGATCCTCTCTTTCTGATGAGTTTGTATGCTGACCGATTCCACAGGCAGAACAAGAGGAACGGAGACGACTGGAAGCGCTGGTCCGCAGTCTCCGCAAGGAACAGATGGGCCGGTCGAGCCCACAAGGAAGCACAGCAGGATCATGAGCCATGCATCACGACAGCCACGATCGTCATCTTCTTCTTCCCCATCATTTATAGACTTTTTCTTTGGATATCTCTGTGTTAATTATCTTGGTGTTCATCCCGGAACTTTGTACATAGAATTTGTTCCTGCCTTGTTCAGTCCTCTTGGGTGCCTCCTTCCCAATAGAGTTCCTTGGGCGTGCCTACCTTTACTGCACCAGAGCATCGCCGATTTGCCTTCTTGGGGGCTTCGTTGTCCTCTCCCCGACACCCATTTCAGTCTGCTCCGTATGTCTTGCATCTATCTCTAGCCCCAACTTGAGTCATGGCAGCCTGCAGGAATTATGTGTATCCTCCTAATGACAACGACCTGCCCTTAGAAGATGAGGACGCAATCACCGAAGCCCCTCTCCTGGATCCAAGCAATGGTGAATCAGATCAGTCACCGGCGAATGGCGATGACACACGGCCCCTTCTGGGCCAGGAGCCGGAGTCAAGTCCCGTGATGACAGTGCCAGACCACACTCAGGACCGCCATCATGGGGTTCAGCCGGACGTAGCGGTGTCACCGAGTCCGGAGGCCCAGCTGCCGCTTACTCCGCCGCCCACGCCAGCAAACGTCGGCGCCACGGGCCCGAGATCATCAGAAAGCCAGTCTGAATCGGGACAGTCCCAGCCGGCTTCTGCACAGGGTAGTTCCCGAGCATCACCTGATTCCATTACTTCTCGAGCCGAAGCTGGCGCCACTCGTCATGCATCCGGCCTGGTTAATCCTGTTGAGGCCGAGCTACACCCAGGCTCTGCGCCGGATACCGAGAGCACCCGGAGTGGCGTGCTAGCCGCTCTGCTGAGGCGCCGTCTTTCTCGCCAAGCAGCTGGAAGGAGTCAGGATGACCGTGTTCTATCATCCACTCCTGACTCTGCTTCGCGGGCTGCCCTTCGGAATCGCTTCATCAACCCGGCTATTTTCATCCATCGGCGACTGTTTGCTTCCCAGGGTCCCAGAGAGGACAATGATGTAGCAGGTGCATCGGCTGCTGTCGGCTCGGCTGGTGCCATCACTGCATTGAACCCTGTTCCCGTATCCTCGCAGATCACGACATCACCGCCCAAGGGCCTTGATGTAGAGGATGTCGTAGAAACGGTCAGAGGGATCCAGGCCGGGAGAAGCCTCTACAACGCTGTCAATCGGATATGGAAAAACGCGCTGAACGGTCTGGTCAACATTGACACTGGCGAAATCGTATTCGGCCTGGCTCCTCGGCGAAAGCTGCGGAAGAAACCTGCACAGCCCCAGCCAGGCGACTTGGAGCCCAACGAAGCATCAGCAGGCAATCAGGAGGCCATCCAACAACAGGAGGAATCCCCGAGTGGTCTGATCCCTCAGGTCGTAGCACGAACGGCCGTATCCGGCGGAGTGGACCGTACCGCGGCCCCAACACTGGCATCGGAGCGTGACGACCAACAGCCAGGCCGGACAGGATCAGCGGAGCTTTCCAGAAGCACGGCCATCGCGAGGACCACGCCGCCAGCGGAAGGGTCCTCGCCTGAACGCAGTGGTTCTAGTTCTGGTGCAAGCGCAAATCTCCAGGAGGGACACATCACCTTCGCACCCGAGCCGTCGCGTGAAGAGGCAGCGCGAGCGAGTCCGAATGTGGTCCTCCCACCAACACCCGCGTCCAGTCCTGCTCCAGACGACGACGTGGAATCGGCGCCGCGGGCGCCCAGTCTGGCAGTCACCGGCCAAACAAAAGATCATGGTCTTGGGCAGCGTCTCCGAGGCCGCGTCCAGCGGTTTACAAGAAGGTTTCGTATTCGTCGGGCATGATCATGGAATGACTTGTTTGTTAAGTTTTTTTTTTTTTTTTTTTTTTTTTTTTTCATATTCTTAACCAATTTTACTGGCAGAATCGCTCGAATTTTATTCTTACTGAACAGGAATAGATGAATCTGTGGAGTTACCTGGAGTTGATTTGGATACTCAATCAGTATAATACCTAATTAAAATGATTGATTGCTGAATGCACTCGCGAAATTGCAGCATATGCCCTGAGAATCAGCCCTAGCCAACGCCATCGATGGTCGATCGCAAACAGGGACAAATGAACAACACACCAGTCGTAACATCATCCCATGCAGTTTGCTGCAATGAATGCTTCAAGACATATTAAAAACAGTAGTAGCAGCAAATAAATAGAAAAGAAAAAAAAAAATCAACAACGAAGAAATCAAAACTGGCCACCCACATGTATACACCCCGACTCCCCCCTCTCCTCTATTATTATATAAAGGAATTGGAATTGGTTGAAACTTATAATTCCCCGAAAAATTGACACGCCTCAATGATATCTGGATCATCGCAGGCGAAATCCCACGCGACGATGCGGGGGTCCTGGCTGGCACAGACGATCATGCGCGCGTTGAATTGGAGTTTGTAGATGCGCGAGGTTGGGTGGATGTGTTCCATGATGTTGATGTTTGGCGGCAGGTTTGCGAACGGGTGGTTCATGGCACCAGGAGGCGCGGGGGGAGGTGGAGCTTGAGGATGGGGAGGAGGAGGAGGGTGATGATGGTGATGGTGATGGTGATGATGATGGTGGTGGTGATGGGGGGGTTGTTGCTGTTGTTGTTGCTGTTGGTCTGGCTGTTGCGGGTGAGCAGTGGGAATGCCGTTGGGAGGGGTCGAAGAGGAAGAAGCTTCGGCGGCAGTGTTGGTGGCAGTTCGGTCGCCGATGCCAGGAGCTCCAGGCATCATCGGTGGACGAAAGACGCGGTTGGCCATATGCGCGGCGGCGACATCGCGCATTGTGTGTCCGCGGCGGGATGCCGTGGCAGACGCGCTCACTGCGGCGTCTTCCTGTCGATAGCGTTGGCCAATGACCCATCTGCCCTCGCGGTCCTTGCGCCACACGATGATAGTCTCGTCGTACGAGCCGGATACGATGCGTGCCCAGCGACTACCGCCGCCACCGGGTGGAATGCTTGCTCCCAACGCCATTACTTCCTGAGGGTTGCGCGAACCGGCGTTGCGCTGCTGGCCTTGGCGGCGGCGGCCCCCGACGTGTTCGAGAACCGGGAGCCGGCCCTGCCGGTGCGCCTCCCAGTAGTCGTGGTCCACCGCCATGGCTTCCAGCCGCAACGCCTCCTCCGTGCCTGGCGGGTCCCCAAACGCAGCCTGCACAGTGCGCACAAGGTTGTTGTGCCCCTTCAGATAACCCACTTCCGCACCCGTTGCGTGGTCGAAGATACGCACGCTATCATCGTTGCTGCCGCTGACGATGCGCCGGCTATCGAATTGCACGCACGCAATGCCCTTGGTGTGGCCCATGATGGTCTTGATACACGCGCCGCTGCGGAGGCTCCACACCTTGATCAGCCGGTCCCCCGATGCTGACACGATCTCCTCGTCGCTCATCTGGATCGCGTTGACTGCCGCGCCATGCCCTTCCAGCGTCATCAACAGGCTGTAGGGCTCCAACGGCTGGATTTGCCGGCTCGCCAACTGCGCCTCCAACACCGACGGTGGAACCTCACTCGTGTCGATGATGTACTCAGGGTAAAGGACTGGAGGATCCTTGCACACGGTCGGATAGTCCGGATCCAGCGGAGAGAGTAGTTGCCGGTTCCACACTTTGATCCGCTTGTCCTTGGAGCAGGTGACCAGGAACCGTCGGTTGAACCGCAGATTCAGCACGGAGTCATCATGGGCGTCAATCAACTCGCGCAGCTTCTCACCCGTCGAAAACCGCCACACGATGACGCTCCTGTCGCTGCTGCCGGAAATAATGACGTCTTCCTCCGGGCTGGGATCGAACTGCAGGCACAGGACTGACCTCTTGTGGCCGTACAATGGTCGGTACCACAGCCGTTTCCTTTCAAGATCCCAAACGCGGATGGAACGGTCTCGGCTACCACTGACGAGCCATCGGCCAGAGAATTGAATGGCGTAGACGCACTCCTGGTGCGCTTCCTCCATGTGGTCCGGGTGTGGAAGTTGGAAATTGACATACCGTCCCCTTTCCCAATTCGATTCTAAGCGTCGTCGTTGTTTATACAGATGTGGCCAATTGAGCTTTGCTGATCCATTCGGTGCTCGGATCAGCAGCGGCGAAGATTTGGTCGGCACGGAGCCGGACGGCCCGGTTGCTGTCCCCGGACGACGCTCCCGTGTCGGCGATGTCGAGCTATCTGCAAACACGTCATGCATTTTGCGGTCCCCTTCAGCATCAGGAGGCGAAGCCGGGAGATCAGCCTCGATCATGTCATGCTGCTCGTTCCATGGAGGAGTTGTCGGCCGGGCTCGACCCGCGTTCGTGACACGTCGCTTCAGCTGGGGTTCAGGAACGTCAAAGTCGGCATGTCGGCTTCGAGGCTTTCGGTTCTGCGTAGACGACTCCGAATGTAGTTGCTCAAACCGGCGCACTGCGTCGATGTCAATGTGCCAACCTTCCCTGATGTAGAGCTGTCTCCACAGACGCGAATCCAGGATCCGCTCGCGCCAGGCCCGCGATGCCAGCGACGCAGTCAGCAGTGTGTGCGGGTCCAAGTAACTGAAGATCTCCGCAGTAATCTCCGGAGGAAGTTTCAGTACGGGATCCATGTGCAGAATGGGAGTTAATCGATCCACGACTTTAGCAACCGTACTTGTGCGCAGGGTGCGGAGGATGGAGTGGGCCAGCTCTACGGAGCTTGTTAGTCCCAAAAGTATGCATAAGGAAGAAAAAATTCAAGAACCAACCAGCACGGTCGGATTCACTGCAGGCCAGAATCCAGTCCGGGAGGGGCACAGTGTCGGTCAGAGGGGCATCGTTGTCGGACTGGCTCCTGGTATCGTCGGAGTAGCCTTCATCGAGCTTGAAAGGAGCGGCAGAAAAACCCGGGGGATAATTGCCGGCGCGCATTCGCAGGAGCTGAGATGGATTCTGGTCCATCCGACAGGAATTGTCTTTTATCTCTGTTTCTTTCTACACGGTGAAGGAGCGGAAATCGAGCGCGGTCAAGCGGCGACCAGCATGTTTCGTGTGGCTTCCAGCAAGTCAGCAACACCACCGCCAGATTCACTTCCAGCACCAATGCGCCGTGCAGAATTCACCGTACTGACGAGATCTAAGGCCAATCTATGCGTTCTGGAGGCCCCGTCGTGCCGTATGAGGGCAATTTGGGCAGTCCTCCATATCCATATCTCGCTCTGGTGCTCTGCTGAGTTTGCTCAGTTTGCTTCATGATGAGTAAGCCCCCCAAACTGGAACTGTTTGTGGCCTGAGGCATCCACATATCGGGTTGAGTTCCCAGCGGAAGCTGAACCGGCTCCTTGACACACGCTAACCCCAAAGGCCCAACCACAACCTTCCTGCTGGGACTTGGAGTACGGTGACATCAGGCGTGTTGTTGCAATGGTTCATCGCGCTTAGGGAGCCATTTTAATCCAACAGGATTTTATAAATTACTCGACATGGGTCCTTCCCCCAGCGGACTGGTTGATTCCATCGCTCTGGTATGCTCGGAGTAAAACCTGGAGGAGCGGCATTTTTGGTCGGTTGGTGCATTACTCGGTACGGATACGGAGGT
>NW_027192352.1:0-2554 GCF_041956635.1 Thermomyces lanuginosus | reverse complement strand
TAGCGATGGGGGAATTACAAATCCTACGGTAAAATTACGAAATTCGAAATACAGCCCTCTTTTTTTTTCACTGCTTGCAAAGAAAATTTGTACGGTTTGTGCTTACTCATCTGAATAGCCAATCAGAGGATGCAACTCTCTTACTAAGAAGAAACCCCTAAAAGAACATGTCCGACATCGGCGGCAGCTGGCGAAACGCATCCCACAATTCCTATCTCTCTGGCCAAATTCTCTAGTATGTTCTTACTGTAATGCCTTCCCAGGAACACTCCTTTGAACATATCTATTTACATGCAGTCTCAACTTTAACTAATAGCTATCTACACCTTGCGTATTTGAAAAGTCAACTCTCCAAGAACTCCCCAAACTTCCGCTTCCGACAATCATTTGCATCAAAAATTTCCCACGTCCCACCACCCGCCATCGTTTGCTGGAAAAATAAACTTCGTCGCATATCTTCATCCTCCGCGTCCTCAGCTTGGGTTTCTGGATCGTCGTCATCACTTGATATGTCGAAAGCCCCCGATTTGGAAAGCGCCCTGGCGTTCATAGCGATGAACACCAGCTTGTTGACTCGTTCGGGGTCCAATCGATTACGTTCCCTGCTGTGTTGATGATTGACCTCCGAGAAGGCTCGCTCACAGGCCACGGAGTTCGCAACAGTATGATACAATCTTTTCGCTAACTTTGAGAGGTTAGGAGCAGCAGACGCCTACAATTAAGGGGTCCTTCGGTATTACACGACAATACATATCCAGGGGTGCAACTTACAGCTGACCGCCAGAATCTTATGGGGTCATCTCTTTCTTCCCAGCAAGCCGCGTTGAAGAACCCTTCATCCTTTGTCCTGAACATGTCAAATTCCTGTACGGCTTCGCTGGTACCATATTTTCTCAGGCACCTCATAACTTCATCCCGAACACAACCCAGAGTTTCATCCAGAGTGTCAGGATGAAGATAATATGCAGTCCAGTGCAGAGGGGTAAGCTGACGGTGAAGCCGAGTCCCCCATCCTGGACCGTTGAGGTACCCATGCACGTCCTTCTGGAAGACGGTCGAGCTAGAAACCTCCCTGAGAGATTTTTGCAGATCCCGCCAACGTTTAGTCACCTTTTTTTCAGCGGCTAATCCACGCAAGCTATCGCGATGCTCTCGTCACTTACATGGTACAGATTGGCTTTTTGTGATTCCGACATCAGCAGTGCCTCTTGGAGAGGACGAAGAATGACTTCCAGGTCCCGGAGGCAAACCAAAGAATTCAAAAGAAGACAACGTCTCCTTGATCCGCGGATCCTCACCCACGCTTCTCGCCCACTCTCGAAGTGCATCTTCCACCCTCAGTACTGACTGGATCATTTTATGCTGAGATCCCCAGCGAACCATACTTGCTCCAACGAGCGCGCGATGCTTTTATAATAACGCCTTTGAATGGCTCGAAGAACTGCAGTTTGCAGAGGGGAGGATCGAAAATATCTAACCACTGCAGCTGCGGCATCGAAAATGGGTTTGATCGCCTGCAAGTTAATCAGGTCCTTCACGACCAACTGAAGGCCATGGGAGTCGCAGGGAACAAAGAAGGTATGCTCGAACATTGGCTTCTGTTCCAGGATCCGCCAGACGGCCTTCATGGTACTGCAGGTATCCGTCGTGATCGAATTGATTCTGGACCAGTCAGGCGATGGGCCCAAAAAAGAGGTTAACTTCTTGACAACGATCTCTGATATTTCGTCCGCAGTCAATCGGCGATCCCCGAACAACTCGCTGTCGTAATAGTACGAGGCGTCTCGAGTAGAGAAGGACATGGTGAGGATTCGATCATCGTTGATATTTGTAGACTCGTCAAAGGTGACGTTGAGGTATCTGGTGCCATCCAACTTCTCCCTCAGCTGTCCGTTGACATGCTCATAGCAATCGTCAAGAATCGTGGTGCACAGCGTTTTCCTGTCAGGAAGTTGGAAGTCGGGCCGGAGCATTTGGAAGACTTTCCTAAAGTGTTTGTCCTCCACCAAGGAAAATGGCCTTCCGCTCACAAAAATAGCGTACCCAATTTCCCGCCATATCAGATGTTTCGGTTGGGTACCAAAATCTAGTCGCTTCTGCTTTTTATCGGGGAGTTCATGCGGCCCGTCAGGTTTGTATACGGGGCACTTACCCAGTTCCAGGTGCTCCCTGCAACGGGTAGGATTGTACACCCTTTGCTTGCCGCAATGTTTGCATTTTGCCAGTAAGGTTTTCTTTCCAATTTTTAGAAACTGAACAATTGATGGAGCTCAGGTATGAGTGTTTGAGGGGTCGGGACTCGGGAGAATCTTACCTTGTCGTTGGGGTCGGTGGAAAAGGCGTAATTATTATCAATCAATAGATTGGGCTTCCTGTGGTTACCAGATCCTGGGCCACCCATTGTGTGAGAAGACTCGCACTCAGGTGTCGCTTTAAAAATAGATCGGCTCTTGGTGAATTGTGTCGCTGGTAATTGCAGTATTTCAAAAAATTTTCTTTTCATGACATGAAATTTTCGGCGACGAAATTTCAGTATTTGAATTACATATCCCCC
>NW_027192351.1:58361-182521 GCF_041956635.1 Thermomyces lanuginosus | reverse complement strand
GAGCATTTTGCGAGACGTGGTGCATGTGCGGCTGGTGATTTCTCTCCTCCATTCACGCATTGTTGAACCCTTCTGCCTCAATGTACGCCGTACTGACCCTTCAAAATATGGTCCTTCAGATTCCTCCCAATAGTTATTCAGAATTTTGTACTTCTCACAGCTCTCTGATGCTTGACTCAGATACAAACCCAAAGCCAAGTAGGTAAAGGAAAGAACTCACAGCAATGTGGAATTGTGCAGTGCGGTTTTCCTACCTAGCGTGGTGCCTCCAGGGAAGTGCATCGAATTACATGCTTTATATTCCTACCGCAATGAAGACAACCACGGTTAAGCAAATTTTCTGTAAACGGTTATAAAAAAGGGTGGTCACATGATCCTGTATGCCCTAGATGATGGTTCGTTCTCGGTGGATGGGTAGAGTCGGAATAGGTGGGTAGAAGAGAGATTGTGGAGCAAGCTGGCAGGGGAGAGATAACAAACAGTCAGTCATGCGGCCAGGAGGGGAACTGGATGGAACGCAAGGATAGTAAGCAGCGTCAGACAGTCGTGGTTTTGGATGAGACATGCCAGGAAAGGTAGAGCGTGTAGAATTGTCTATCATTCTTCTCATACAAAACATTACCATATAGACAGGTAAGTATATAGGTATATACAGCTCATCAAAGTCTATATCAAGGAAGACAACAAAACAAAAAAAAAAAAAAAAAAAAAAAAAAAAAAAAAAAGAAAAGGAATTTACAAGTGCCTTCCCAAACCCCACCGACCAACCTCCCTCATCGCTTCCTCGCCTCCTTCAGCTAGTCTCCCATCCGCATTCGACGGATTCTCACTCCCCAAGACGCCGGCAACGCAGCGCCATCCGCTGCGTCCACCACCCCAACGCAGCACCTCATTCTTGTACCGCTCGCCGGCCTCGCGGTCCAGGGCCCGCTTGCCTGACTGGAAGACATCCTGCCAGATTTTATTCGCGATGGCGCGGTCAAAGAGGTAGCTGTAGTACGTGGCGCCGTACCCGTAGAGGTGACCAAAGTAACCCTGCCAGGAGGTCAACTGTTTAGGGTTATCTGCTGGGTCTGGCAGACTGGCGTAGCGGGAGAAGACGTCGTGGTAGATGTGTGTGCTGTCGATGGTGTGGCCGTTGTTGGATGGGATTTGATGGTAGGCTTGGTCGACGAGCGCCATGAGGATCTGGGATTCGTTCTCAACAGCGCCGTAAATGTGAGCGTGGGTGGTGCGTTCGGCCTCCATGCTCTGGATGGTGCTCGGGGAGAGAGGCTCGTCGGTGCGCCAATGCCGTGCGTAGAGGGAAAGGACTTCGGGGGCGGTGGCAAAGCTTTCCATTAAGACTGAGGGAAGTTCGGCAAAATCAGTTGCGCAACGTGTGCCCGAGATGGACTGTAGGGGCGTTTGGCCCAGAACTGAGTGCAGCGCATGGCCCATTTCGTGGAACAACGTGCGCACACTGTGCTCTGACAGTAGCGTTGGCGGCCCGTGGCCCGTCGGCGGTGGTTCCGGGAAGTCGCACACCAAAGCGATGGTCGGGAGTTGGCGGAGGGTCTGCGAACCGGGGCTCATCGCAGTCGCCATACCATCGTTCGGGTGGCAGGGAGGGTCCATCGCCGCGGACTCGGCAACCTCCTCGCTGGAGATCTCCCGTGCGCAACGAAGCGTGAAATGCGCCGGGTTTGGCAGCTTGCCTGGCCGCGTGAACAGGTCGCAGTAGATCACTGCCAGGTGCTGTCCTGCCTCGTCCACCACGTCCAGTCGTCGCACGTCCGGGTTCCATGTCTCCCCCGGCGCCGTCTCCATCGGCACCAAACGCACGCCATACAAGCGGTCGAAGAGCCGTGATAGGCCTTGCATCACGGTACCCAGCGAGAAAAACTCCGGCACCCGGCTCAGCTCGCGCGACCGCCGAGATGATGAGGATTCAAGCATGCGTTTGTTCACATAGTACGCATGGTCCCACGGCTGCAAAGGCTCTGGTCCCTTCATGCTTTGCAGCTTGGCCAGCTCCTCACGCACAAATTCTCGGTTACGGTCGATAAGCGTGCTCAGGAAATTGGACACCGCCTCTGGCGTCTTGGCCATTTTATCGCTCAGGGCCATGTGCGCAAATGACGGGTATCCTGCCAGCTTTGCTAGCTCGGCCCTCTTCGCGAGGAGCTCCTCCAGTCGGCGGATCTGTCGCTTACTCGACGTCCGCGTCGCTAGATAAATCTCTTTTCGTGCTTCGCTGTCGTGGATCGTCCGCAACGCTAGCTTGGGGGCCATCCCCGTCGAGGGAACCGAAATCCGGTTCCACCTCTGCAGCTGCTGGACCAGTACAGGATCCATGCCCTGGACGCGGCTTTTATTCAACACGACGTGGGATACAGCCGGCTCCGCGCCGTTAACGAAATCCGACCCGATCTGGCTAATCTCGCTCGAGAGACTAACGAAACGTTGCCGTTCCGCCGGCGGCATGTGAATGGCCGAGTTCGTGAAGTCCTTGAGCAGAATCTGCGCCACCATCATTTCGCCCTCGGTCCAATGGGACGTCACCTCCGGCATTGAAAGGGCCTTCTTGAGCTGGTCGTAGAGATGCGTCGTCGTGTTTAACACGTTCATGTACTCAAACATCAACGCGTACGCCTGCGTCGCGGCCTCTTGAATTCTGGGGTCCGGATGGTTGGCTCGCATAAAGTCCGACAGATCGATCACCCGGCACAACAAATCACTCAACCGATCCAGATCCTTCGCCATAGCCCGGTACCCCTCGAGGGTCGATACGGCCAGGATCTTGGCCACGACCCGCTGGCATTTCTGCAACGATGTATGCGCAAACTCGCGGAAGCCCTCGGGACTGGTTAAAAACTGGTTCTGGACGAGTCCCGTGGGCTTTGTCCCGCCGTTCGCTTTCCGCTGCGAAAATTCGCGCCAAAAGGGCCGCGAGTCAAAAACCTGACGGAGTACGGCATCGTCATGGCGTCTAGCAGGGCCGTTGCTCGTGACAAAGTCGCTCGGCAGTCGGTATTCCGGCGATGCGCTGCTGCAAGTCGCAAAATTCCGGAACCGCTCGATGCGCCGTAGACACTGCTTGCAGGTCCATGGCCGCAGACGCAGCGTGTTCAGCATCTTGGGCGATGCCGAACTGTGTTATTCTTTGAGTGCTTTCGGTCCGTGAAAAAGACGGGCAAATTGGAAATCTATTTCGATTCCGCAATTTCCGCCTTGAACTTCCGATTATCGCCTTGAAAAGATTTGCTTTTGCATGCAAAAATACGGACGCTAAGCTAGAAACAGTTAGATCGTCCTCGGCCTTTCACTTGAACATCAACGTCAAGTCTGCAGCTCCGTTTTACCGTCTTTTAGGAATTGCTGATTGCTGCTGTCTCGGCCATTGGTGCGCCTCACCTGCCCAAATGTCATTCCGGCCAATGTTCCAGAGGGTATGCGGCCCCTAGTCAAGCTGCTGTCACGGGCTAACGTCATCAGCGAGCGATCGCCCCTCTAGCAGCGGCGCTGCTGGCGGGCGGAATTGCGGCATATCCCAGACGCACCGCCTTCGCCGAAGCTCCGGTATGCGTAGCATGTAGTGGGCATATGCAAGGCCATTGGTTGACAAAAGAGACAGAAAAAACCCATCTACGATGACTACACATCAGATACGACCCTGGAGCGATCACAACCTTCGAAGCCGGAGCCCGCAGCTCCATCCCCGGTCTCTTCCGAATTCGTGCCATCCCAGCAGTCGGTAACAGATCTCCTAACCGCCCAAGTGCGACGAGCACGTCTGTGCCTCTACGAGTATTCCCTCGCCGCAGAGACCGGCTTCAATGACTTCCTTGCTCGCGCCTTGCAAGTGGAAAATGCTTTTACCGAGACAGTTGCCTCGTTGGCACCATCCAAGGAATCCGGGGAGCGCCTGCTTCCCGGCGGTGTTTATGTTGTTGTCTCCGCAATGGCCGGCTCCATCGTCGCCCGCAACCGTGGGATTATCCTCCGCACAACGACGCCGTTGGCGTTTGGCACCGTTGCCGCCTGGACACTTCTCCCCGTGACGATGCGCAATGTCTCCGATTTCATCTGGGAGTTTGAGAAGAAGGTGCCCGCGATCGCCGATACTCATCTCAAGACCCGCGACTGGATCGAACATACGTACACCACTGGCGTTGCCCATAGCCAGATGGGAGTCGCCATGCTGGAGCAGAAAATTGGGGAAGCTCGGGAGAAAATTGAAGAGTGGGTGCGCAAGGGACAATGAATATCTCCTTGGCCGCAGTTTCCCATTTGCGTCGAGTCATATTGACCGTTGCTATGTACATTACAACGCATTGACTAGACTTTAGACTGAGCATTTCTTTTGTCAGGTCCGCTCTAAAAATACAGTGGAATGTTCAATGATTCCGTCGGCGAAATTGGAAAAAGAAATAACGAAATCATTAAGATTCGTAGTTATTGTCATGGCTACCATCATGTCGCTGGTGCAGTGTTCTCCGCTCCTGTTGGAGGCGGGCCCGGTCTGGGAGGGCTCGGGGGCCGCGGTCCTGCCTTGGGCGGCGGCGGAAGAGGTGTACCTTTGCGCGACGGTATATAGTCCTGCTCCTTGCTCTTTTGCTCACTCTCCGCAAAGTACTCGTCGAAAGCCCGGTTGGGAGAAGGGCCTGCATGTCGATGTTTTCGCTTGTCCTTTGAAGACCGTGGAGCTTGAGATGTCAAGGGAGGAGCTGAAGTGAGGTTCGCTGGAACGAAAAATGAGCCGCCAGATGGTTCCGACGCTGGGGGATTTGAGCCGCTTTCGCTGTTGCGCGGCTTCTCGTTGCCATCATCCTGCGTCTCGAAGACGACTTCCCCAGGACCCTCAACTTCCTCACCCAAGCCGACCGGCAACCTGTGCAAGGCGCCGTATCCCAACACAGCGCCTAGAGCGCCTTCCCCACCCCAGCCTCTCGAAGGCACTAGCTCTACTTCTCGAACTACGTCAAACTCGCTGTTGTAGACCCAAAGCACGAGGGTGCGGTTCAGGTGATCTTCAATAAGTTCGCTCAGTGCTGATTCGCCCCGTAATGTCCCACTCGGTGACCCCAGGATGTAGTCAGAATGTTCCAAGAGACCGGCCAGATAGGCCGGGCTCTGCGGTGACGGTATGGAAAGGACATGCCAGATGTGGTGCGTAACAGAGAGGGGTGCGAACTGGAGGGTGAGACCGAGGGTGGGATTCTCCTTGGAGACGGGTATGGAGATTGAATGCGTTCGTTGGCCCTGACCGTCTGCTGTGAGAAACTCACTAGCAACTTTGATATTTAGGTCCGATCTCACCTTGGCGGTCCAGATGGTCAGTGACACGCTGTTGCCAGCGCAGTTGCGCACTTCGGCCACGAACAGGTTCGGATCAGGATTATCCTGGCGTCTACAAGTAAGCATTGTGCATGCGACTGCAACTCAAATTCTCTCGCTTACTATCGGCCGGCCATTGATCCCAATGATGAAGTCGAACCAAGGCTCCAGAGGTAAATCGGGGTTCTTGTTGCGCAGAATCTGAAAGCCATATGAGCTATCTCCGCTGCTGCTCCCACTGTGGTGTGATGAGTCGGCATCCAGCCGTCCTATGAATCTATTCAGAGCTCCGAACATGGTGGTTTTCCGTTGAACTCGAGCTATGATCAAACCAAGTCCTGTTGCTGAGTTGGAGGGATGTCAATGGAGCGAAACAAACAATGCAAACAGCAGCTCTCCAGCTATGGCTCACGTGAATGTCGTCAAGCCGCAATCGTTGCGCGCGGGCGAACGGCCAAAGCTTGATTCAGACGACCTGCTGCCATGAGCGGCGGTTCCGAGGAACAGGCGCCTCCAGAGGTCCGTCACTACCGTCATAGAGGCGAAGTTCCGTGGGATATCCAGGGGTACGAATCTCAAATTGCAGAGTACCTACTAACTCCGCAGTCCTACTAACAACAAAGAGTCCAGCTACTGGGCCCAACGGCATCAGATCTTTTCCAAATATGAAGAAGGGATATGGCTGACAGATGACGCCTGGTTTGGCGTCACTCCAGAGCCGGTCGCGAAGTACGTCCCTCTGCATTGTCTCAAGTTCAATATCAATGCTGACAATTCTCAGCAAAATCGCAGAACACGTCGAGGCGGCAGCGCCAGATGACAGGGTCATTGTAGTCGATGCTTTCGCCGGGGCAGGCGGCAACACGATCGCATTCGCAAAATCAGGCCGCTGGAAACGTGTCTACGGAATAGAGAAGGATCCAGCCGTTCTGGCTTGCGCGAAGCACAACGCAAAGATCTACGGCGTGGCTGACCGGATCACCTGGTTTCTAGGTGATTGCTTTGAGTTGTTGAAAAATCAACTGAAGGATCTGGGACCATACAGCGTCGTCTTCGCCAGTCCTCCATGGGGTGGTTGGTTCTCAAACACTCTGATTCCTCTGCCATTCTAACAGGTGCTGCAGGACCGGGATATCGCTGTGATGAGATATTCAATCTACGTACAATGGAGCCTTATTCCTTGAACTTTCTCTATGAACAACTCTCCGCGTTCTCCGAACATGTCGTTCTCTATTTGCCAAGGTCATCAGACATTCGGCAGCTGGCTAAATTCGGCAAGGATGACAAGAAAACTCCTGTCGTACATTATTGTATGGATGGCGCCAGCAAAGCGATGTGTGTTTACTATGGAGGGTTCAAAGAAAATGCATTATCGCAAAGATGTTGAGCTTAATGTCACAATACCTGCCTCAGGAACGTTGAATCCAAGTAGGCGAGAACAGCAAAGGGATGAGCGTTCGTAATGAACCCGCTTATCTTATAGCTGATCCCTAGAATAAGCTTTCTGCACCATTTGTCTCCTTCTCCCTTTGTCCAGGAATGAACAGGAAACTGCAGCGCAGTGAAAGTAGAGTCGCGTCAACCGACAAAGACGCGTTTATTGATGCCTGATATCTAAGGCATTAAATAGTGTAGAAGTGTGACCATTAGCCATATTTGGATTAGCGTATCTCGTCCATTCGCCATCCGCGCATGTGGCTTGTCCTGTCACAGCTTGTCGCTCATATTCATGGTCGCGACCTCTCTTCTTTTTGGCCAGCGATCGCGGCATGAAATCGCGATCTAGTCAAATTCCTTGGTAGCCGAAGCCGCGCCGATAGCGGATTCCTATCCCCTCTCCCCCCATGATCAGTTAACGACCTGTCTCCCGATCCTTCCACCCGCCATGCCTCACGCAACGGAGAACGACGTCGACGTCGACGTCGACGATATTGAGTTCCAAAATGTTATGCGTCAGATCAACGCTCCTCATGGCGGGGATTTCGAGTTCATGACTCGCGATTTGGAGCCCGGAGAGAAGGCCGAGGACGCCGTCGATTATGAAGACATCGATGATGAAGACCTTCCTGACGAAGAGGAGCCCTCTGGCGCAGGAGCTCGACCCGCCGCGGGATCACCAAAGTCTGAGTTGATTGGGGATGAGGATCTCTTCGGTGATGACCAAGCTGCGGCTGGGAAACCTGATGAGGACGGGTTCGACGATCTATTTGGAGACGTCCCGTCCTCCCCCCCTGCCGAGGCCGCTGACGCCACGCGCGATCTTTTCGAAGGAGAGAAACCGGATGATGAGGAGGTTGATGATGTGGATCATGAACGGCCAGATGAGAGCGGCCGTTCCGAGGAGGCTCCTGCACCATCTCCTGAGGATGAAATGGACCCAGAGACCTTGCGTGAGTATCGCTTGCAGCAGGCCCTGTTTGCGGGCGCGGCTGCTCCGGCGGAAAATATGGAAGAGCTACTGGCATCGATGTGGCCGGAGTTTGACAGAAATGCCACGCCTCGCTTCTTAGAGTTAATCCCTCACAAGAAGGCGTATTTCGTGGGGAAGCAACCAGCCAAGCCACCGAAGCCGGTGATGCCCACAAAGGTTAATCTTGAAATCAGTCCCGATTACGAGCGATATTTCCGGACTGGGGGACAGACAAAGCGGGCACTAGAGTCGGAACAGTTGGGCTTGGTTCCAATCGAGCAAACTAACGAGGAAGAGGAGTCGTTTGACGATTTTGATCAAAAATTGGATGACAATGAGATTCTACCTGGTGGTATCACCATGCAGCAGCTTCGAACGATTTGCAGTGATTGGGAAGTTAAGAGCGATGTTTCCAGCATGGAGCTCGACACAGAACCAGTCGTTGAACAGCAGAAACCCAAGGCTGATGGTGATGAGGACATGTGGTTTGCAGACATGGAGGAAATGAGGCCGACAAAGAAGCGCCGGCTGGGCAGGGAGCCTAACGAGATTCTGAATCAGTATCATATTGACATTCCAATTCTTGACGATCCTGAGGAGGTGACTGCTCGAATAGCGAAGAAGGTCATCCTTGATATGAACATACCTGATCTGATGCTGGATACGCGACCCGAGGCTGTCATGCGGAAACCCAAGTCGCTCCGCGGCGCGCGGGATGATCTGGACACGAACGCAACAAAGCGACTTGCCCAGCGTTACAACATTTCCAATGATGAGGCCTATGACATGCTCAAGGAGAATCATCAGAACAAGGTCAGGAGCACTCTAGGCGGAGTGACTCTTGAACACAGTATGCCAGCCTTGCGACTGCAATATCCATTCTACAAAGTAGAGCTCAAGACCACCGAAGCCCGCTCATTCCACCGGCCATCGTTGGCATTCCGGCCACAGCAGACCTACTGGTTCAAGAACCCCGCGTATATCAAGCGCAAACACCAACGAGGAAAGGATGCAAAAACACTGTTCCCCAACACAAAGTCGCTTTCGCTGGCAGACAACTCCACTATGCTGTTACTTGAGTACTCGGAAGAAGTACCGATGATGATGTCCAACTTTGGCATGGCCAGCCGGTTTGTCAATTATTATCGCCGAAAAAATGCAGACGATTCGACGCGTCCTAAGGGCGACATCGGCGAAACGCACGTTCTGCTCCCGCAGGACAAGAGTCCGTTTGCCATCTTTGGACACGTCGACCCCGGGGAGATCACACCCACAATCACCAACGCCCTGTTTCGCGCCCCCGTTTTCCAGCACCAGCCCAAGTCCAACGACTTTTTGGTCATCCGCAATTCCACATACCAGGATGGGCCCACGTATAGCATGCGAAACATTGAGAATTTGTATGTCGTTGGACAGCAATTTCCGTCAGTCGACGTGCCGGGCCCGCACTCGCGCAAGGTCACGACGGTGGCAAAAAATCGGTTGAAGATGCTCACCTTCCGGTTGATGAGAAAACAAGGAACCGACAAGGTCAGCATCTCCGACGTCACCAAGCATCTCCCTGGAACAACCGATATGCAGAATAGGCAGAAGATGAAAGACTTCGTCCTCCATGACAAGGATACAAAGCAATGGGTACCCATCGGCGGAGTTCCCGACTCGGAGACGATCCGGTCGTGGATCCAGCCTGAAGACGTGTGTCTGCTAGACGCCATGCAGGTCGGCCAGCAACATCTCCATGATACTGGGTACAGCAATGATATTGATGACGATGATGATGACGCGGAAGGCGAGAGTCTCGAGCAGCAAATGGCACCATGGCGAGCAACACGCAACTTCATTATGGCGTCTCAGGGCAAGGCCATGCTCAAGCTGCATGGCGAAGGTGATCCTACGGGCCGCGGTGAAGGGTTCAGCTTCATCAAGACGTCCATGAAGGGCGGCTTCAAAGCCATTGGTGAGAGTGTTGAGGACAAGCTGGACGCCCAGCGACTCAAAGAACTCGGCGGACACAGCTACAACGTCGCTCAGCAACAAAAGTCCTACGAGACCTCGATCCGGCGCATCTGGGACGCGCAAAAGGCCAGCCTCTCCTCGACGGTGGAGGCATCAGACGACGAGAGCGACATCGACCGAGACGATGAGGTGGACTTTGGCCGGCCAACTCCCCGTGATGCGCCAACACCCGCGTTCGGCCGGCGTGGCGACGACGAAAGCGTTAGCCAGTTCAGCAGAGTCAGCACTGCCAGCCAGCGCGGCAAGGTGCTCAAGATCACCCGCGAGTACAAGGACTCCAACGGCCAAGTTTACACCAAGGAGCAGCTCGTCTGGGACCCACGCGTCATCCGTCAGTACATTCAGCACCGGAATAGCGTTGACACCGTCAACACTAAGTGCGTTCCCTTTTCTCTCCTTCCCCCCCCCCCCCCCCCCCCCCACTCCCTTCTTTATTATGGCAACTAACCAATTTGAGGAACAGACTCGCCGAACTTGTCCCCACAGGCGATCCGGAAGTCGATGCACGGAACAAGAAACTGTACGTATTTCCTTATTATTTTTTTTTTTTCTCTCTTTCCTCTAAAGTCAACGAAAGGATTGTGCTAACGATGTCTCCCAGTCTCGAAGCCGAACTCTCCCGTCTCAACCGCAACAAAGAGCGACGCTTCGCGCGCGAGAAACAAAAAGGCATCGCCCGCGCGGCCGCCGAAGGCGAGGAAGGCGCAAAGATCATCGGCACGCAGCGCAAGTGTGCGAATTGTGGCCAGGTTGGCCATATCAAGACTAATAAGAAGTACGTCCTCCTTTGCCTCTTTTTGATTTCATTTGTGTATATCAGAGTGCTAACGGCTTGTGCTTGCAGGTTATGTCCACTTCTAAATGGAACCATGAAGTTCGAGGATAGAATGAATGATTCGGCGTTTTCCATGGGCACGTTACCGACTGTTTGAGGGTTCTTTTACATTTTGGGCGTAAGGGATGATGGTTCAATGCTGTTATTACTATGCATAGTTTGCTATTTTCATTGCTTGGGGGGAAAAAGTACAGTAAAAATAGGTGTGACAGAATGTCCACTCAATTGGATTTATGGGTGAATGAGAAAAAAGAATAATATCGGTCTGCCCTTGAGCAGGGAGAGTTGCAGTAGGAATAGCGGAAAGGATATATATCGTGGTTGAAACACCATGATGACATCACTGGGACGACGCGGAGGCTCTTACAACGGCTCAGCCTGTCATTAACTGAAGACGTGTCGATCAATAATTTCAGCCGCCTGTCGTGTGCCTATAGGCCGACGGTAGGTGTACCCAATGAACGCACCCTTCTTTCGTAGATCGAGTGCCGTTCTTCCCACTATCATGTCGCGCAGAATCTTGTCACGAGGTCGATTCTTGTCCTCCGGCATCCTGTTCCGCGGTGGGAGCGGAGGCGGACAGGCTTGGTTCTCTCTTGCGCTTCCTTTTGCTGTAACAGATACATTCATGTTTTCGTCAGGTATTGCACCGTCTTGCTGAGGCGGCCGTGCCTCATCGGTATTGGGGACCATGGTACTGCTTCCGCTGGGGATAACATTTTGGTCCGCTAACTCTTCGTCCGCATTACCAAAGTACTTGGTATCATGCGGGTTTTTGACTCTGGGCAGATACGGAGGCGTTTGATGCAACAGCTCGTTCCAGGAGATGTCCTTGAAAAAGGGATGGGCCTTGATGTCTCTTGCATCGTCCGGATACACATGGCGTCCCTTGTAGTTGGGATTACTCGGATCCATCTGCTGAACGACAATCCGATGCCCGACAGTGGTAAAGTGTAGGCGATCATTTTCTTGATAAGCTCGGCTGCTGAGCCGATTCTCCTTGTCCTGGAGCAGTCTCTCAATCAGATCGATCGCGGACATCGATATCAGCTTGTCGGTATTTCTGTCTGTTGGAAACGCCAACGTGAAACGATGATTCTGCCGGCCCTGTCAGTCAAACCAATCAACTAGAAGCCAACCCAGATAGGGCGAGTCACACCAAGACACATTGTTTGGTATCCTCCCGGTTGTCGCAGTAAAAAGGAGTTCCTCCATACAGGCACTGACAAAGTTAACTCACGTTGAATGATCTCGTGCGGCTCATCGACGGCCTCACCTCGTACAGCACAATACCTATACTCCACCAGTCACACCGACCGTCGTATGGCTCCCCTCTGATGATTTCTGGTGCCATATACTGACTCGTCCCCACGATGCTTCGAGCGAAACGCCGCCGCTGGATGTGGTTGCGCCAGTCTAGGATGCGTTCGCCTTCCAAGGGTGGTTCCACAGCATTTGCGGAAGGGACACTGGGCGCGCCACAAAGGGCCCCTATGTGCTCTGTCTGATCTTTGAAGTCGCCATCAACTTTGAGGCCAAGCTTGTCTAGCAGTGAGTATCGATGGTTGCTGAAATATGCCTGGTTGTGTGCCCAATGATCGTCGAAAGCAAGCCCAAAATCCGCAAGTTTGAGATGTCCAGACTCGGTAATTAAAAAATTCTCTGGCTTCACGTCACGATGAATCCAGCCAAGCCGATGAGCCTCCTCGACGCAGAGGATCATCTCCGCAACATACCATTTGGCGACGTTTTCTGGCAGGATTCCTTTTCTCACAAGTAAGCCGAAGAAATCGCCTCCAACCATGTAATCCATGACTAGATAAAGGTTGTGGGCATCTTGGAAACTCGCAACCAATGGGACAATCCACTGAGACTTCTCAGATGCAACAAGAAAGTCTCGCTCTGCCCGTATGTGCGCTTCCTGGCACATACGAATCATATGAGACTTGCGAATCACCTTCATTGCGTAGACTTTTTGACCCTTCCTGATCGTTGCGGTAGAGTTTCGTTGTTCCCATGCCCTTTGAATGCGGCCGCTTGTACCATAATTGCTCCAACTAGGGTTTTCCTTCACCAGCTGTACTACTCCGAAGCTGCCTTTACCAAGGACTTTGACAACTTGATAGCTGCCAATGGATACAGTGTCCACATGGTTGTTTCTGTTCGATCGAGTTTTGAGGACTCGAAACTGGCGGAGGCTTTCACTCTCGTAGGCAAACCAAGCCCTCAGCGTGCTCAGCCGTCTTTCTTCGGTCAGCGCAAGTCCTTGAAGCCTGTCCTTGAATTCTTGAAGCCGGGACGCCCGATGATCAATTCCAGAAAGAATGCCGTCGAAATAGGTCTCAAAGAATATCTTCGCATTGGCGGCTGCTTCAACGGTGACTATGGAGGGGTTGAACTCGACTAAAGTCTTGATACTCCTGCTCGAGCGGGTACGGACCCCCCCGGGCTTCTCTGAGAAAGGTAGTTTCCAGTTCCTTTTTGTTCCAGAAAGGCTCACCGAAACAGACGCTGTAGAATTAGCAGAGATGTCGTCCAGAGAACTTGGACAGGAGACATTGCTGAAAAGTGGCGAATCACTACTGCTGGGAGAAATCGACTGAGGGCCAGCTGCTTCATCAACTACGCAGAGCTTCCCGTGACTCGCGGACACCGGGGATTGAGCTCCATCTAAGTTAGAGATCGTCGGCCGGCATTTGACACTGGTACGGTGGATGACGGTACTCGGTCCGAAGAGTGACCATTTCAAGGACAATCGACGCGCAGTATTGGGAGCAGGAACGCCTCGGCAGGGAGAGGAGGCATATTGGACGGTACGTCTAGCATCTGATTTCGGCCCTGCTGTGCCTTTCCGTGCTTGTGTTTGGGCAGGGATCTCATCTTCTCCCTTCCAAATACCGTCCCTTAATGAGCAGGAACGGCGTGATTGATCCTGTTCGACGTTGTTCTGCTGGCTTTCTGTATCCGTCGACAGTGATGGCCAGGATGAACCTGTCGAACCCCTTAGCGCACAGATATCTCATGACTTAGACGGGAGTACCATTGCTCCAAAGTCCCAGAATGGATAGCAATTTTGCGCTGTTCTGTCTCAGTCGAATCCTAAATCCGTCCAAGTGGCTACTTTCGGAGAACGTCCTGGAAGCAGCTGAACCAGATTTTGCACTCTCATCCTTAGGCGTGATCAGAATGCATTTACCGTCGGCCATAGGTCTGGTAGTAGAGAGAAATCCAGTACGGCCTGCCTTTACTCCAGGTCGCTTCTGGCCCCGGCCCATTTTGGCAGCCCGGAACCCCGGCCTGCAAGCTCTGAGCCGAGGCTAGAGAGTGGAATACTCTGTTAGAGACTTGCAGCGGGCTTCGGCCAGCATGTATCGGGAGTTGAAGCTGGCGGTGGTGGTTTGCCTCCATGTATAAAAGCATAGGGACTGAATTGGAAGGCGCGTTGTTTGGTTGATAGAGGGAAGGAACGATGCAGATGGCATAAATAGGCACGAGCTCTATTAACGCAAACGCCGATGATATGAACACGACGCTGAACTTAGATAACAGACCCTACTTACACCCTTTTGGAGACGCAACCTGGAATACAGAGTGATAAAACTGTAGGAAAACACCGGAAGTCGAATATGCAACAACCCCGAACTAGAGCAGATCGGATATCATGGCTGACAAAACAAACCGCACACGTAGATCGGTACCCTAATACCCAATAGCAAGTGGCCAGCTTATTTGATCTCCAACAGCTTGACGTCGAAAATCAGCTTGGAATTCGGCGGAATGCCTGGCAGTGCCTTCTTTCCATAAGCAAGGTGAGGAGGGATCGTGATGCGTCGCTCGCCACCGGCAGCCATGCCAGCAACGCCAATGTCCCAGCCCTTGATCACTTCACCTTTGCCGAGCTTGAAGGTAAACGGCTTCCCTTTCTTGTTGGCTGGAAAAAAGGAGTTAGTACGGTCTCAAAGGAAGATAGAGGATTGGCCATCACCTACCATCAAACACCTTGCCGTCCTCCAGCTTGCCAATGTAGCGCATGGAAACTGTGTTGCCGGGCTTGGCAGTGGGACCCTTTCCAAGCTTCTTGTCGTCAATCTTCACGCCCTGGACCTCCTTGACACCCAGGGTACCGGTAGTCTTCTCGGCGGCAGGCTTCTTGTCCTCCTCCTTCTTGGCCGACTTCTTGTCCTCAGCATTCTCCTTCTTGTCCCCGGCTTTCTTGCTTTGTCCGGAGGGCGTCGGACCCTGCTCCAATTTCTCCGCAAATTGGACCTTCTTGTCCGACTTGCCCGAGGTTTCCTTCTTCCCCTCTTCTTTCTTAGTGTCGACCGGCGCGGCTTCCCCGTTGTTCTTCTTCAGCTTCTTCTGCTGCTTCTTCGACAAGGAAGCATCGCCATTCACCTTGGGCTTCTCCTCCTCAGTGTCTTCGGCGGGGCGCTTGTTCTTGTTCTTATTCTTAGGGGCCTCGATCAGCTTGGGAGGCTCCTCTTCCTCTTCATCAGAATGGATCTCAGTAATCCGAGGATTCTCGAGGTCATCCAGCTCATCACTCTCCTCATCCTCATCCATGAGATCGATGTCCAACTCATCCTCATCAGGGGAAAGATCGTATTCATCCTCATCCTCGTCCTCGTCGTCGGAGGCACCGCGGCCGTCATCGGCCGAGATGACGTAGTTACCCGTGAGGTACACAGTATGCGTTCCCGTAACCCGGAAGTAGACCTTCTCGTCCTCCGAAATCGTAAGATCGAGAGGCTGCTGGTATTGCTGTTGCAAGTGTAAGTGTCACGTTGTCTCTGGACGAGGCGGTAAACATACCTTTTCCGGGTCCAATGTGCAGACGACTGCCTCATCAATGTCCTCATCATCCTCATCATCTTCGTCGTCTCCAAGGGCAGGCTCTTTGCCCTTAATTAGTCTACGAATGACAGAACTGATCTTAGCATTCTCTTTTTCTTCAGACTCCTCATCATCCTCATCCATGGCATCCTCCAGTTCCTTGCGAGCGGCCTCTTTGCGTCGCTGTTTGGCCTTCTCCTTGTCGCTGGGCCCGCCGTTCACCTCCTCATCCTCCGAGTCGTCCTCATCGCTGTCACTTCCCTCATATTCATAGTCCTCATCATCCAGATCCGACCCGGGTGGAGCGCGGATGATTCTCAAAGTGGCACGGGCAGGCTTGCTGGTATCGGCATCGTCATCATACTCAGGTCGTGCATCTGGATCAATGGCGGCCATGGTCACCCGAAACTAGCCAATGTCAACTCAATGGCCATGGAGACAAACGACTGGCATAGATGTGCCATAATTGTGTGCCTACCATAGCAGAGGTGCCCGGAGGCAAAGCCGGGACGATGATGCCGTCCGGCGACACCTTGAGAGTGTATAATTGAACAGGCTGAACACCCGCCATCTTGAATGTGATCGTCTCGACCGAGAAAGACAAAGAAAGAGAACGACGGTTGTTGGTGAGCTACAAAAGCGAAGGATAACAGGGCAGCAAATACTTTGCCCCTAAGAACAGAACCCGAAGCAATCAAGGACGGATATAAAGAAAAAGAAAAATCTCGTGCCTCTAGAAATTTTTCAGACGGGCCTGTGTTGACAAGACAGCTTCGTTGCTGAGGAGCGAACTTTTTTTTTTCTGCCGGGGATCCACTGTCTCCACTTAGATAAGGCGGTGAAGATCGTGTGATGACTAAGCGCCCCACAATGTCATCCCTTATCGTTTTATCAGCACGTGACTACGTGTCGTGGCCCGCGGCTCGTGACTCGTGGCCCGCGAGCAGAATCGCGATAGTGACAACGTCCACTTGACGCCACAGTTATCTTCAGGTTTCTTGTGTCCAAGGTTCTAATTCTGGGAGGAGAGAATCCGGATTGATTCCGGATGAATCGAAAAAGTGCCCATTATGGGCTCTCGACTGGAAGAAAATTCAAGCGAAATTCGCAAACGGATCTACAATCGTACGTACGGCTTGTCATGGCATGTTCGTTCCGGGGTCTGGCTGACTGAAGGGAATGTAGATACGTTCGATAACGAAGATGGCGAAGAATATGAAGCGTCCACGTTTGGAGGATTCGCGGACTATATGCGTCGAAAGAAGATCAAGCTGCAGAATAAGGATGTGGAAATCCGAGCTACGTCCGCTGGCAAACCGCCCATTTTCCGCGGCGTCGTGGCCCACGTCAACGGTTATACACAACCATCGCTGAGCGATCTTCATCACCTGATCGTCAGTCATGGGGGTGGCTTTCTTCAGTATCTAGACGGAAAGACCAGCGCTACGCACATCATTGCCAGTGCTCTGACACCAAGGAAACGAGAAGAGTTCCGCAAGTACCGCGTGGTGAAGCCGGCATGGGTCGTGGAAAGTATTAAAGCCGGTCGCCTTTTGCCATGGGATGAGTTTCGGGTTATCGATGAAGGGCCTTCCCAGAAGACACTGGCTTTTGAGAATGGCACCTTACTTACTCGCAAGAATAGCAATAATTCAGGGTATAAGCAGCAAACTGAAAGCAACTGGAATGCATTGCCGAAAAATGATACAGAACAGGACAGAGAAAAATGTGATTCAACGTCCGTTTCAAGAAGACCGGACGACAGCTTCAGTGCTGAAACCGATTACGGAGACTTTCCAACTTCTTTTGATATGGACCACGAACCCATCGTGGAGGGAAACCCGGAATCACCACGGACAAGTCCATTTCCCGACTTTGATCACCAGCCCGAGATCGAGAAGAGTCGGAAATCCACGTCTGAGAACAAACCTACTGATGCTTCCCCAGAAAGTGGTGAAGCTGCCGACACGCCGGCGGCTCAAGATGAGACGCAAGTACTGGAGGAGCTCGGGCACGAAACAATACCTGTGCGGCCAGATATGAGTCCAGAAGAGTACAATGCTCTTCTTCTATCCGACCCGCGCATGAGGAAATCGAGTAGCATGAATCCAGATTTCATTCAACAGTACTACAGAGAATCTCGCCTCCACCATTTGTCCGCATGGAGGGCGGAGCTGAAGGCGAAACTCCAGGCTATCACACAGGAGAAGGCCAAGTCACAGGCGCAGGTCCGGCGTCCTCCCGGAGCCAGAAGATACATCATGCATGTCGATTTTGACTGCTTCTTTGCCTCAGTTTCGATCCAGAAGCATCATCCGGAATATGCGGACAAGCCAGTTGCGATAGCACACGGCACGGGGAGCAGCTCCGAAATCGCGAGTTGCAACTACCCAGCTCGAAAGTTTGGCATTAAAAACGGAATGTGGATGAAAGGTGCCTTGCAACAGTGTCCCGAGTTGAAGGTACTGCCTTATGATTTCGATGCCTACGAAGAAGCAAGCCGCCAGTTCTATTCCTGCATCCTTGACATAGATGGCGTCGTACAGAGTGTTAGCATTGATGAGGCTCTTGTCGATATCACTAATCAGTGTCTCGCCGTTGGTGGGTCAGATGGTCGAGGAATTTCGGAAGGTTCGATATACCGAGAGCAGGCAAAAGCGGATGAAATTGCCCAGAGCCTCAGAGATGCTGTCAAGGAAAAGACGGGATGTGCTGTCTCAGTCGGCATTGGAGGCAACGTTCTCCAAGCTAAGGTGGCTCTACGCAAAGCAAAGCCAGGGGGCCAGTTCCAACTCAAGCCCGATGAAGTCCTGGACTTCATTGGCAGTCTGACTGTTCAAGACTTACCGGGCGTGGGGTACAGCTTGAGTGGCAAACTCGAAGAACTGGGTGTCAAGTACGTCAAAGATCTGCGAGAACTCTCGCGCGAGAAATTGGTGTCTACTTTGGGACCTAAGACGGGGGCGAGACTGTGGGAAAATGCTCGTGGAATCGATAAAACAGAGGTTGGCGCTCAGCCTATGCGAAAATCCGTTTCTGCAGAAATCAACTGGGGCATTCGATTCATCAATCAAGAACAGGCAGAAGATTTTGTTCGGAATCTAGCTGCCGAACTCCACCGCCGCTTGGTTGAGAACCTCGTCAAAGGAAAGCAGTTGACTCTCCGCGTCATGCGTCGTTCTGCAGATGCCCCATTGGATCCGGTCAAGCACTTGGGGCATGGGAAATGCGATGTCTTCAACAAGAGTGTTATGATCGGTGTCGCCACAAACTCTGCTGAAGTCATCAGCAAGGAAGCAATTGCAATGTTGCGCAGCTTTTGCTTTTCACCGGGCGATATTCGAGGCTTGGGCATCCAAATGACCAAACTCGAGCCGGTCAAGTCGACAGGTTCTGCAGACACGGGGAGCAGTCAGCCAGTTCTCAAGTTTGCAAAGCCCTCGCCAACGGCAAAAAAGGTAGCACAAGAGAATGATCCAGATTCAGTGCAGAGCCCGCGCAAAGGCGATCCATCCAGCGTCGATGGAGCCGAATTACTGGAACGGCGTCCAATGTTGAACGACAAAGGCCAGAAAGCTTTGAACCTTACGGGAACACAGTTTATACTACCGACACAGGCCGACCCCAAAGTTGTTGCCGAGCTTCCGAACGATATTCGATCCAGGCTGATGGCAAAGCCCAAGCCACGTGAGGCTTCTCCATCGCCTATGCCCAAGGCGAGCAATTCGGCAGTAGCTGAACTACCTCCGCCGTCCCAACTGGACCCGGAAATTCTGGAAGCGTTGCCAGAAGATGTCCGAGCAGAGGTACTGGAGTATTATTCGCGCCCAGCGAAGCATCAACCTCGCGTGCTACCACGGTCCGCGTCACCACCTCCGAGGAAATCCACGACACCCACCAAGAAACGTCGCGGACGACCCTCGAAACCGACAGGGAACGCGACTCTAACTCAGTCGATGTTCAACTTCGTCAGACCAAAAACCGCTGAGAGTTCAGGTACTCCTCCTCGCGAACCTTCTCTGGCCACGCAACAAGAGCAGAGCGAGATATCAGAGGATATCCTTGCGGAGCTGCCAGAGGACATCCGACAGGAGATCCTTCAAGAGCAACGACAGTCCCGCATGCAACAGGTTTCTAATCTCAAGGTACCTCGTAAACCACCGGCATCGAGGCCGTCAACGGCGGCGATGGAGTCCAGCGTTCCCGCAGTCCAGAAGCGCGTCCAGTTGCCCCCGTTACCCGAGAAGCCGACCTTCACGTCGAAGAAGCTCACTGAGCTCCCAGATCTTCGGAATGCGACCGAGGCATGGTATAAGGCCTTTGCTGCCGAAGGTGGGCCTTACAGCGAAGACGCGACCGCCCTGGCGACTTATTTGCGCCGGGTTGTTCTGGAAGAGCGGGACATCGACAAGGCAGTATCAGTAACGAACTGGCTTTCTTGGCTGGTTCAAGACGGCAAAGCCAATCCACCGAACAAGCAAACCGGAGGCACCGAGGAATCGCCAGACGGCTCGCAGCCAGATATGACTTGGGACGATGCCGTTAAACTGGTCCAGGACAGTATTCAGGATGCAGTGAGGCAAAGAGGATTACCACCGGTGGAGTTTTCATGAGATTACGATCTACCTCGCATTGGAACGGAGTCACTGATTTCTTATCCAATTAATGAATGAATGAATGAAACAATCTGGATGAAGTCTCTGTTCAAATCTCGTAAATTCTGAAATTCTCAACAGCTCGATTGGGAAATCCGCTCTCAGGACGATTATTTCCAGGCGGCAAATGTCAAATGGGCTTGTGGTTTAGTGGTATAATACCCCCTTAGCATGGGGGTGGTCCGGGGTTCGATTCCCCGCGAGTCCATCTTTCTTTTTTCATTTTTTCCTAGCTTACTCCGTAAATCTTGGTCCAACTTCATCTGAAGCAAGTCGAAGGCAACATTTTTTTTTTTATCATTTGGGTGCAATATTCAATATCAATTGTTAATTTGTGTACTTACTCGTCAGACTTCTAGGTAGCGAAAGGGATGTTTCTGTGTTGGGTCAACGTATAGTCCATGCCACTGATTGTGGTCATCAAAATATATTTTGGCGCAGGCCGAAGAACTTGGAGCTGGGCCATTGAACAGCCATGACAGCAAGATGATGACTTGTATTCAAATCTATTTCTACGGGAAGAGACTACGTAGGCTACATGCATTGCTTTCGGAAAAAAAGAAGATCACCAACAGCTCGCAAAATACGTCATCATCCGCTCAATATCCGCCAACTCCGGCGGTCTGGCTTCTCTGAGGGTCTGCGAGGCCGCAGTAGCCTTCTCCGTGCGCCATTGCACGGCCCTCTTGCGCTTCTTCAGACTATCCTCGGAGCCATACTTGGCCGTCCAAAACTCGATCAACTTGGTTGGCGGATTCGCGACGGGGTCAGGGTTCGACTCGCGGAGTCGCTGCAGCCATGCGTGCGGCTCGAGTTCTTCAAATTCCGGCACGACCGCGGAGGAGGAGGAGGATGACTCCCTGGCCTTGTGGAGGAGAGGCAGGAGGTCGCGCGTCCAGTGGAATGCGCAGGGGTTGATAATGTTGAGGACGCCGGTGGTTGGGAAGGGCCCACTGGTGAGAGTGACGTCTGCGATGATGCTGGCGACTTGGTCGACGGGGAGCCAGCGGTGCCATTCGTCGAGTTTCGGGAGGGCGCCGATGGTCTTTGCTGCCTGTAGCATGAGTGGAATTGCCTCTGTGGTGTTCCAGATACCGTGGCGGGTGTCGCCGATGACTTGGCCGATGCGGAGCACGCGCCAGGGTAGACTGGGACGCTGGGTGCCGGCTGCGGCGCAGAGGTGTTCGGCAACGAGCTTCGATTGGGCGTAGCCCATCTCCTGCGCGGCGGAGAGGGACTCGGGCAGTGCCTCGCGGATCTCGTCGCCAGGAGTGTTCACCACCGTGCTGACGGAGGAGCAGAAGTTGAATGATGCGGGGGTTGGTCTCCTTGCAGATAGAGACAGGTCAAGCAGGTGCTTAAGGCCGGCGATATTGTCCTTCTCGAAGCTGGAGAGCTGCCAGTTGAAGTTGACGGACCAGGCGCAGTGGACGATGTCGGTAATCTGGGACGCGATGGTGTTGTACGTTGGCTCGTCGAGACCAAGGTGTGGATCGGACAGGATGGATGGAAGAACGACGATCTTGTCACGCGCTGCAGGCTCCAGGTCGTCGTAGACCCGTCTCGCACGCAGTGAGTTGAACACTCGTTCCCAGGCCGTGAATGCTGACGATGCCCGAACCAAGCAGTACACCTTGCGCACGTCGGGATGCGGTGCGAGTTTGGCCACCACGTGCGCTCCTAGAGATCCTGTCGCTCCGGTCACCACATAGTATCGCCCCTCGAGTTGGTTGGGCTCGGGCTTGTGCTCAGCGAAGTTCGAGTATTTGGCGATCAGATCACGCATGCGGTCCTCCGTAGACTGCTCCGTGCCGGCACCACCAGTCTGGAGGGCGAGCAGGTGCTGCGCAAGCTGATTGACCGTTGGGTAGTCAAATGCCACATTCAATCCCAGTTCCTTGCCATTGGTATCAATGCGTCGGACGAGAGTCGACCGCAGCTGCGTCGCCTGCAGTGAGTCCATCCCCAGGTGGAAGAAGTCCGCATCGTCGGTGATTGCATCGCGGGATGTAGGGGGCAGGATGTCCTTGAGCTGGTCGATCAAAAACTGTTTCAGCTCCAGCTCGGACAAACGCAGCAATTCCTCGCCTGCTTTTTCGCTGTACGCATCCTCGATCACGTCCGCAAACTGCCGATACACGGCCTGTCGGATGAATGTCCCCTTGTCGGTTCGCGGATACGAAGTGTTTGCCGGCAGAAACTTGATCATGTCGCGGGACAAGCGCCCATAGGCTGGCATGGAGCTGTGCGCCTTTTCCACACGCGGCCAGATGCGGTCGATCCTCTCGTCCTCGGTCAATCCGGACGCGGCATCCGATGGAACGACCAGCATTCCAATGTTTGGCTTGCCAGCTCCGAACACAATCGCCTCGGCCACTGTCGGATCCTGTCGAATGGCGCCCTCGAGCTCAAGTGGGTTGACCTTCTCCCCGTTTACCAAGACAATTGTGTCGTCCAATCGAGCGTAGTACTTGTAGGCTTCCATGGTGGGGTGCTTGATAAAGAGGTCCTTGGTCGCGTACGACCCATCGTCTCGATTTGACATCACCTTTGACGGCCAGCCATCCAACACGCAGAGTTCGTAGATTCCTGGACTGCGCTCCTCGAATCGCAGAAACGGTTTCGAAGCCGGGAACGGCCGAAGCCAATCCCACGTTGGGTCCGTCCGGGGGCGTTCAGACGTCATCAGCTGGCCTGTCTCGGTCGTGCCGTAGTGCGCGACGAGATGAACACCGTTCTGGACCAACTTGTCTCCTAGGGAATCCGGGCAGGCGGAACCACCAAAAGTCACAATCTTCAACCTCGCGAGAGCCTGCACGCCTTCATCCGTTTCCGCAAGCAGCTTCAACGCATAGGGAACGCCGTAGAAGATCTCAAAGTCATGGGACCGCAAAATATCCAGCAGATACTGACTCGCGAGCGGCAGTCCAGCATTGTACAGATGGATCCTCTTGCACGCATGGATGGAGCGGAACAAGCAGCTAATTCCATGGTTGTGGTAGAGTGGCAGCGTGATGAAGCCATGCATGTTCATGCCCTTGGCGTAATTGCGCACGGCGGCCCGTTGAGTCTGAAAGATGGGTTTGGGCAGTCCCGTCGAGCCGCTGGAGTGGATGATCCAACAGACATAGCTAGCCTCGCGGGCAGGGTCGAGACTGGCTGCAATGCGGGTGTCGATATCTTTGTCCCTGGGCTCGATGGCATAGGCGTATTGTTCCGTTGTCGGAATATCCAGCACACGCAGACCGTCGACTCTCTGAGTGAGTTCCGCCGCCGTATTTCGGAAAGCGTTCCCAACGACGATGTGCTTTGACTCTGTCTTCTCCAGCAGCGACGTGTACGCATCCAGAGAAATGCGGGTCGACAGCAGCAACACCGAATGACCCAGTTTCGACAGCGCCAACAGCGTCACCAAATAATCCAGATCCGACGGACCAAGAAATGAGACCACCATCGGCCGCTCTGCCGACGAGGTACGCGGTGGGAGATCCGCAGCGAACCTCTGCGCGACTCGATAGGCAAAGATGTCCAGAGTCCGCAGACTATACCCTGTATATTGCGTGCCATGATGCGGGTAAAAAATCAGCTCCTGATCTCCCAGCCGTGCCGCACGATTTCGAATGAGTTCATCAATGGTTTCAGGCTCGCGCTGCATAGTATTCACAGCCAGCGTCGGCTTCTCAGACAGCATCGACGCCGGGGGAGAGGGTGCTGCAACAGTCGCCATATTCTATTTGGGTCTAATATATCGACAACAATCGCTCGGAACCGGTCAGGTTAGGTATTATCAGTGTATGAGTTATCGGCAATGTGTCCGGAACGCCATGGTGAACGTCCCGTCCGTTTATATTGTAGTGCGGAGAGGGCGCGGTTCATGATCGCCCCGGATAAGCATCAGTCGCATTGTGCATTTGAGCTAAGCTTGATCGTTGATTTGATCCCCGGATTTAGTCGCGGATATCGAGGCCTATGCCCTAAGATCGGATACATATCCGATTCCCCGCCAAGAATGCGGAGAGCCGGAGATGCTCCGAGACGTCGGTTCCGCTAAGTACTGTAAAAGCAGTTTAGCTGACAATCAGTACGGGCACTATTCGTTCTTCTGTTGAACTTGGATATGTATTCGTGCCAGTGCTGTATGTACAGTATCTGATATATTCGTGCGTCACTAACATGGTCAAGCATATACACGTCACTCGTTATTCATCAGGACACTAAAAATTGATCGTAGAGGCTTCGTTGCTGATGCTCGAGTATGCCTAGGTGTTGTTAGCATGTATTTAAAAGGGAGATCCGTCTACGTACCCACGCATCCAGCTGGGTCCACCAAGCCGATCCGTCCATGCTATCCAGGAAGCTGAGATCGTCACCGATTGGTTCGGCAGGACCGAGATTACTCATGCCAAGAGAGTCACTGTATGAATTCGACGCCGACGGAACTGTTTGGTAATTATCAATCGATCCGTTGGTGTGTTTGCCAACGGCCACGCGAGGTGGTTGTCGCAGCTCATGTTGCGCACGTCGTACGGCATCCGAGGGCAATTGTGCGGTGGATCCTTCCAGCTGTCGGTGCACTTCGACGCGCAGCTCCTCCAGGATGATGCTGTACCGTCGACTCGGACAGTTCTCCTGGGTCGCCTTGGCAAGGTGCATCTGGCACTTTTCCCCCAGACGAAACAGCTCATACACCTCGTCTGGGTCGCTTCGGGTACTTCCCGGCGAGGATCCTTCGGCGGATCGATGCTGCTGGATGGTGTAAATGTATACGACGATGATGGCGCAAAAGCAAACATAGTGGAAGAACCAGAATGACGTGAGCATGGAACCTCTCCCGGACACCACGTCAATGCGACGTAGCGCATCTCGCGCTGCATCGATACAGTTCCGGACATGGGTGGCGACGAGGCTGTGAGGGACCAGCGGCCGTCGGCTGAGATCGGTAAAGTCGCTGAGCAGAAACGGTCTGGTAGCGTGGATCATGGCATGTGAATACGCCAGGTGCAACACATGACTTTGTCGGCAAAGAGGTGGGATCAAACTAGAGGCTCGAACACTACTGAACATGGGGTGCACACTCCTCTTCCATTGTTGAAGCTCTTCGACGAGCTCGATGGCCGCTTCGAAGGGAGCCACTGACGAGACAGTCCTCGTGGGATAGACCCGACGGGAAATCTCACCCATTATAACGCTGAGCCTGCATATGTTGTCAGCGGGGTCCAAGTAACAAAAAATCGAGCCCTCACTTGTAATGTAGGACCGATGCAATCATCATGCAGTCTCTTGATTCTGAATGCTCCAGAGGCGGTTCCAGCTGCATCTCATCATCGTTGACCTCGTCCGGAAAATCCTGGTCAATATCTTCATAGTCCAAGAGCCTAGGCCGCCCGAACATCATGCTGAGATACTTGTCCAGAGTGTAGACGCTCCAGAAGATCCGCTTCCGCAATTCTTGCTCCACGTATGCTGGCCCGCCCCGGCCTGCCTTTGAGATACTTCTTCGATGCAATCCCAGCGCTGTGACCAGCTGCACCGTCGTGCCAAACATGTACCAACATTGGTTGGCCCGAGAGGACGAGAGCAAGAACAAGCATAGTCCTAATCGCACCTGGATGGTTTCCAACGAAGGTGGCCCTGTTTCGATGGACATCATTTGTCTTGCGGCAGCGTACCACCGCTCACTATATCAGGAGTCAGTGCATAGTTCTATGGACGAGTGTCTAAAGGCGAACCTCTCATTGTCGGGATGAATCCTGTCATTTCCATTTCTTCGCTCCTCATACAGTATGCTCACTGCAAAGACCATATACACGACGCCGGCCTTGCCGGCCCAATTGCTGGGTGGAGGATTGGACGGCGTGATGTTCTTCTCATAGACGGTATCAATCAGGGACACCACCCAAGGCCGGTGGAGAAAGCGATACGTCACATTCGAATAATCAAAGTAATTTTCTAGAAGCTTGGGAATGCTCTCTCTCGGAGGGAGTTTCAGATCAGATAAGTTGGATTCTGCAGAGAAAGGTCGGTCTCCGAACAGGAACACCGGCGTGTTCACGGACGTCTGGACGTTGGCCCTGACAGGCCTGGTAGAGACATCATCCTGCCTGAGGCGTCTACAAACTCTGGTTAAGAATGATATTCCGGACGATGGACCTAGATAGTTTCCTTCCAGATCGGTCGCTTCCGGTTCCGGCGAGTTGCTCTTCGGCGAGAGCACCACCACAGACCGGGAACTGCGATGGTCTATCGACCCGCTCGAGGACGCTTGGGACGTTCTGCCGGATCCTGGTCCCTCTGCAAGCAGCGAACGGCGCACCGGGGACGGCTGCGGAGGCAAACCGGGACCCGGTAATGGAGACGGCGGCGTTCCCCTCGTATACAGAGCTGTGTATTCGCACGAGCGACCGAATTTTATGCAACGTTGACAGGGAAGTGTCCCTGTACAACGTGTCTTCTTTCTGATATGGACACGACCCCTCAGTCACCAAGTTTGCAAGAGAGTATAGGTACTGCCTAAGTACATACTCTTTGCAGGAATCACATGCCCGGGTTATCTTCCGACGCTCGGCAGGATCTCTCCTCTGGAGCTCTGATGAAGCTTTGCGCTTCTGGCCTCTCTCCTGGCCTGTGTCCATTTGTCCCGGCCGCTGAAGTAGCCAAAAATGATCATCAGCTAGCTGGCACCGATCACAACAATGAACACAACATGCGGGAAGTCTGTTCGATTAGGTTATGGGATCGGAGAAAAATCCGATGGCATTTTTGGCCCGTGACGCTCATTGGTGGTTGAGCGCTGACTAATCAGCGGGCAGTTTCTTGGCATGTGACTTGTCCGTTAAGCTTAATAAGTTACGTAATGTGCATGCCGAAATAGGGAAAAAGCTCAGAAAGGAGGGGCACAAGTTGGAGCGTGCTGTTGTTCCCTTCTTCGCTTTCAATTTCCCATTTTCCTGCCGGGTCACCGAGGTACTGAGTTTTTGGGTATGTATCAATTGCCAATTCAAATTGTGCCCTCTCTTGGTATCTAAGCCAGTAGTAACGAGTTGGGTATCTACATGGATCTCCACGGAGTTTACGAGTAGCTAGCCATGGGTTATCAGCGGGGATCCGTCCTCGGGCTCCTAACCCTACCATCCTAAGAGCACAAGGCTGCGTCCCTTGTGCTTGGACAGCTGTCCCAGAACAACAATCCCACACACATCATAAGGTTGGACTTCACAGACTGACGAACTCAACCTTCGTCGGTTCAATTGGCGATTTGCCTTCCTGGATGTGCTGGTCGGAGGCGATCTCTCATCTTCCTCTGCATTCAGAGACGAACAGAGTTTGAAATGAAAAAAATGATCGAATCGGATCGCATCTCTTACCACCCACGAGGAGCAACATGACATATAACCCATCAAAGATACCTCGCGCATCGAGCGCCACCTGTCATTTCTTCCAATCTAGCTTGAGGAATCCCCGCGGTTCTCCGTCAAAGCGTCAAAATGTCAGTTGCTGTGCCGAGGTCCGTTCTAGGTTAAAGAATATGTCAATTGCGCAAGGTGGCGACAGTGGCATGTGTGCACTACTCCATAAACCATCAGATAGACTTTAGTAGTACGTAATGGCGAACCACTTGGCCAAGCACCAAGGCCAGAAATATCGCGATCATTGGAAGATTTGATGTGCATTGCGCCTAATCCGATGCTTTGCTGATTGTAGGGGGTACCAGGGTCATCGCCCGTCCCGTGGGGTGGTGATCAATTACAAGCCATAGCTCCCAGTGGCTGCATTCTTTATATGGAGGGGTATGTTTTACCTACCGGCCAGCAGAGTCTGCGCAGCGAACAGGCGGAGTTCCTCGTCCCCACTGGACGGCAGACAATCAGACGAGGGGCAATGCGTCGGATATCCTATGTATAGTTGTTTATACCTATAGCGCGGTCGGACTTGCTCGGCAGGTTGGAAACCGTGCTCATTTGATTCAGTTGCTGTATGAGCTCTGCAGTAGCGCCTCGGGCCCCTCTGGCGCCGCGCGTTCGCTGTCCGTCCAAATTGCAATGAATGTGCATTGCCCGCCTGGTCCAGAACTTGACGAAACCACCGAACTATCCCGAACATGTATTCGGATATGCGTGGTGCATGCATCTCAAGAAACGACTAGAACTGGTGTTTCGTGGAAATCATCAATGATCAGATCATCAGACCCAGTCGGTATGTCGAACATTTCCATTCTGAGTATCCATGTATGGGACGGCTGGCATTGCCCTTTGATTTATAGATAATGCACAACTTCTGCAGCTAACTCTTTTGGGTCATGTACGGGAAAATCATACAGGGGAGAAGTCACATCGGGATACCATGATATCTGGTTGATTGTTAAAATAGTCATCACGGTAACATGTTGGGTGGACAGCTTGGAGGGAATCGTGGGGTCGGGAAATCAGGATCGCCTCTTGACTTCACATGGGAAAACAAAACGAACCAAAAAAAAAAAAGAAACAGGATTCTGTATCTTCTCATTGCAATGGTTCCATGACATCACCCATGTGGGCCACTCTGAAAGGCATAAACACGCATCAAAGGAATGAAGAGGGGGGCAACCAAAGGGAGAAATCAATGATGATGATCGATACCTATGTACGTTCTTATTCGATCTGACTCGAACCAAAGCTCTTCCTCCGTAGCTGGCTTTGAAATCGATGGCCAGCGAGATATTCCGGGTTCCCCCCGCACCCCCCGCTGGACGGGAACCTGCCAAAAAATTTCTTAAAGAGTTTTCGACAATCGTAGAGCGAGGTTCACACCGCAAGAGCTCTATTCATGGATTGCATGTGGTCTTTGAACGGTCAACACGTACCAGGCACTAGATCAGGGAGAGAACTTACAAATGTCAGGTGTAGTCCGGTATCGCCGCACTTTGATTATCACCGTCACCTAGGATCTCGCCGACCACAACGGCAATATCGTCGTAGGAGGAGCTCTCTTGCCGAATGACTCCGATCAGCGTCTCCAACTGTTGAGGGTCCGCTGCGCGAATCGACTGTAACAGCCGTTCTAGGAAGCCGCGATAGTATTCTAGTTGATTTTGGGTCATTTTTGTATAGACCTTGCGGCGTCTGTCGGCGTTCTCATCGAAGATACATTCTCGGTTGTGGGCAGCGCATTCGGAACAGGGATATTGACTGCTACACTGGGTGAAACTCAGCGTCGAATATCGAAACCGACGAATGCCGAAAGAATCAAAACATATTTAAAGCACGACGAAATCAAAGGCTCCATACCCTGGTTCGGCGGCGTTTACACTCTCTGCACGCAGTGGTGGCACGTTTCGGTTTTCCCTCCTCCGCAGGCGTCGTAGGCTCAACCGAACCGCGGGGAAGAATCACCCGATATCGTGAGCTGCTACTTTCCGGGTTCATGGTGGTCGTCAGATCGTATGTTGTTAGAGAGGTCTCGATGGTGGGACTCGGCTGCGGAGGATCTCCAGAGCGCAAATAGTTGATCGAGTGTTTCCTTTTAGGATATTTAAAAACCGTCGGCTGGGCTTTGTAATATGAAATCTGGACGCTGTAACAGCCGCAATTCCCAAAGATTATGCTAATGCATCGCAGACTTAAAAAGAAGCCCGCGGCGGCACCACTTCTTCAAGAGCGTGTCCACATCCGCTAGCAGCAGACACGAGGTAAAGCGCAGGCATTGCTGTACGGCAAGCGTCTCGTTCAATCGTAGATTTTGCTTCCGCCGGAAAACAAACTATGGATTATGGGTTGATCGCCGAAATGTGGCGAATAGAACCTCAGCACTGGCACGCTGGAGCCCCCCAGTGGCACTGGGCAGGTGTCCTTTTGGCCATGCTAAACGGGACCCGGTCTGACATCGACAATCTGGCCCGTGACGAGCGAGTAGAATGCCAAAACAGCCACGGAGATATCATCCGGCCGATTTGTGGAATTTGATAGGACACTGCGGCCCGGCCAATGGGCCATCCCTGCCGACAGGCCTTTCTGGTAGCATTTCAGCTTTTCACCGGGCCGGAGTTGAGGCAGAACTTCACGCAGGACGGCGGGCAAGGGACCTCTGCTTAGGTAGTCCTCAGACTCCCCACGACGGTTCTAGGAACTCGCCCGCACAACAAGGGGATTTCAAAACAAAACCAAAAAAAAAGGACTTTCTCAATCCCTGATGGTACGTACAGTATAGTTCAAGTCGCTGAGTCTGGGAAGCGTAACAGCAGCGCAGGTTGAGCAAAGAAGGTTAAATTTTTTAAATCAGCCAGGGCGCCGGGTCGCTGCCATGCCTTGCCGTCGCATTTCGTACAAAAAATGCGTTTCGAAGGTCAATCCCGCATGGATCAATGGAATCACTCCAAAAAATCGATGACTGAGTTCATTCATTTCAGGGTATGAAGCTGTACGCTCTGGTGGCCAGATTTGCCCTGGCCACGAACACGATGGGTAAGAAGGATCGCCTGCGGGAGAATTTCTCCGCGAGGGACCGCTAGAATTTAAATACTCCTGTCAGAAGAAATTTTGGAGGGCTCCAGGGCTGGAGATTGTGGCTGCATCAGCGGATGGACCGTGAAACCGGGTGGCGAAACGCGTACGCAGCGAGCATCTGCCACCCAACACCGTTGAGCGACCGGACACTTCCGTCGAGCCAAGCCCGTGACGATGGACGCATTGGACCAGGGCTCGCGACGGTTCCGGGCACGAGAACATGTTGAATGGAGCTACGGCCATGCCGTCCTGACAGCCAAGATATGCACGACAAAACTTCGTGCTACCCTGCAGAAAAAAAGGCGCCCTGAATTTGGCTAAGCAGCCTAAGCAGAATGCGATAGGCTCCTCGGGGATGCAGCAGGGCCGTGTTCTTGCATGCGGTGCTTGTCTGGTGGGCTGCCCGAGGACCGAGCTGCCAATCATCACGGGCAGGTCTGGGTAACCAAGTTGATTGGAATGGGTCCGGCGGTCGTTATTTTTTTTTTCTTTATTTTTTCCCTTTTTTTTTGGCCTGCATTTGCTTGGACCAGCCGCATGCCAGAGACCAACTGCCAAAGAGCCGGTCGAGAATTTTGCACAAATCAGAACGTGAGACCAAAGAACCAGGCTCCCGGAACAGGACCGGTGCGCAAATGACAACCATGGAATCCCGTGTGCCTGCATTCATGTCGGGCGAAGTTCGGTGTTTGATGAAGGTGAATGCCAGAGCATTCCAGGTTTTCGCAGCGCCGAAATAGGACTCCACTGCAACGCTGGGGGATCTGGTCGACAGGCTGCGTTGCCGGTCATTCGGATTCCTTATCCGACGTCATTCAGGAGTTAAAATGACTCTTAACTGTAGCTGGAAAGGCAATAATCCGCGCCCGTTAATTTGAGTCGACCGATCCTTGGTTCAGCACCGCAGTTCCAGATACGAGGGATGTTCAAGCACTTGGACAGTTGGCAAACACGACATTTCGTGAGCCGATCTGCATTTCTTCTTATTATTACAGTATGCACAGAGTCCACTATTTCAATTCATTCAATCAAAACTCCAGTTTATCCACCAGCCCAATAAACGCCTGATCCTTGTCCCGTCCGGCCAGCAGCGCATCGACGTCCACCCGACCGGCTGCGATATACCGCTCGCTGATGCCGACTGTGATTTTCTGGGAAAGCAGCTGCTTCAGTTCGGCACGCATCGCGCCCAATTCCGCTTTGCTGACGCTGCTCGCCTGCTTTTCTTTCATGGCTCTGCCCCCACCTCGTCCGCGGGTGAGTTTGCGACTTTCTCGCGCAAACTCTTCACTGTCGTAATCCACGCCCAATTCCTCCGCAGCGTTACGAAGCCAGTTTTCCTCCGAAGATACCTTTTCCTTCGCAAGGGTGGCCTCAGTAATGCGTTTGGCAAGATGGACGCGAGGCCGCACGCGGGAAAGAATGCGTGAATCGAGCTCCAAAGTTTCCAGCGGGTTGCGCCGCGCACCCCGCGTTCCCGATTCGGCATGGACCTTGCCGATGAGCCGCGCGACACCGACCACCTCATTCGGCGCGCAAAGCAAAACACTCTTGCCCGGGGCTCCGGCCCGTGCGGTGCGCCCGGACCGATGGACATACATATCGGCCGTCCGAGGCACGTGGTAGTGGATGACAAAGTCGATGCCCTTGATGTCCAAACCTCGAGCGGCGACATCGGTCGCCACGAGAATAGAGCTGGGATTGGACGAAGGATTCGAAAACCGCTCCACCGACCGCAGTCGCGCTTTTTGTTCCATGTTGGAATGGAGCGCCAACGCCGGGAGGCCGAGGTTCTGCAAGAACTGAACCAGACGGCGCACTGACGAGATGGAGTTTGTGAAAAGTAGGGTTCTATGCTTGGGATGGTAGAGCAGTAGCGTGTAGAGGTAGAGATCCTGCGGATGCATGGTCAGACTCGGGCTTCCCGAACGGGGCAATGCGTGAGTGCGTACCTTCTCCATGGCCGGGCATTCAACAATTCCCTCCTTCAGCCCTTCGGCCATCTGCGACACCGGGTTCGTGTCGATAAACTTGGGGTGGTCTTCTCGGAAATTGAGCTTTTGTAACAAGTATTCCATGGATTCTTTTTCCGTCGTATCGCTGTACTTGAACTTCCCCTTGCCCGCAAGCTTCTGCTGCAATCCTTTATGGAAAGTAGCAGAGAACACAAGCGTCTGTCGCTGTGACGAAGAGGCATCATCGCTCGATGCTTCCTCTTCGGCTTCGGGGAAGTCATTTTCTACTTCCTGATCCAGGGCATTCAAGATATCCTCCACTTCTTTGAAATGCCCATCACTGAGCAGTCGATCGGCTTCGTCAACCACAAGGAATTTGATCCTCTTCATCTTTGCGATCAGCCCGTGGCCGGAGCTGAGAATCTCCCAGACCCGACCAGGCGTACCGATCACGATGTCCGCATCTGCTAGAAGACGTTGCTGTTTCTGAATGGAGAGACCCCCTGTAAGAAGCGCGATCCTGGCATTTGCCCCTGGCGTGTGCGTGTTGAGGTCCCCAATATGCTTTGCCAACTGATGCGCCAGCTCCCTAGTCGGAGAGAGGATCAGAGCAATAGGTTCAACTTCACACTCCTCGGTCGTGTTCTCCCGCTCAGTAAGGTAGTGTTCCAGAATGGGGATGCCGAAAGCCAGGGTCTTGCCAGAGCCGGTCGATGCCTTGCCAATCACGTCATGGCCAGCGAGAATCTCCGGGATGGCGCTCCTCTGGATGGTGGTCGGAGTCGAAAACCCTAGTTTGGAGAGAGCTGTTTGAATCGCCGGCGACAGGCCCAGAGGATCCCACGCCGACACGTCTACACCAGTCTCCTCCTCATCCTCAAGCGCCGCAAACGATATATTTGGATCAACGTCCTCCTTTGACTTCTTTTTACTTTCCTTCCGTTTTTCCTCAGCTTGTGTGCTCTTTGCTTTATCTTCACCCCGCTCGCTGGATTTCGATTCAGGCCTAGATGCGGGTTTTGACTCAGGCTTCAATGCCGACTTTGATTCAGGTTTTGACACAGGCTCCGGTTCAGATTCCGCTTCAGGCTCTGGCTGTTTCTCTTCGGTATCGTCCTCGTCACTGAACCCAGACCACTCTTCGTAATCATCCTGTGATTCCGTAGTCGTGGATTGCTTCAGAATCGACTTCAACGGCTTCCCTTTCGCTGCCTGAACGGAGATAACCTCCTTTAGCATAAGATCTTATTGTTCGATGCGCGGGTACAAACCTTGAACTTGACAACGCCGCTGTTGGGCTGTCGCACGATATCAACTCCATCAATTTCTTCTAAACCATAGAACCCGCCCGCGTCTTCTAGCTTGTCTGGAAGTTCAACCTGCTTCCAGTCGAGGTCGTCAACATTAAGAAATTGCGTTTCGTCTGCCTCGTTATTGACATCATTTGCAGGCGTCTCGGCTCGAAACTTTTTCCGCGCCTTTGCGCTGCCCCCGCGACCGTCTCTTATCCGTTTCTGACCCATTGTTGCGGATCGGTTTTTGAGTGACGGCGAAAAAAAAAAGTTCGTTAATCTGATAGATTTTCGCCGAAGCTTTGATCTTATCTGATCGGCGCGGATTTTCCCCGCCGAAATCAATCGCTTCAGTGAACCACCAAAAAATCTAAAATTCAGCACCTCGACGCAAAACCATGCGATAATCCCGATTGAACTGCAAAAATGGGAAAATCATCAAAAGACAAACGCGATGCATACTACCGGCTTGCCAAGGAGCAGAATTGGCGCGCCCGATCCGCATTCAAGTTGATCCAGATCGACGAGCAATTCGATCTCTTCGCGCATGACGATCCGGACAGCGTGACCCGAGTAGTCGACTTGTGTGCAGCACCGGGTAGCTGGAGTCAGGTGCTGAGCCGCGTACTTATCAAGGGTGAGAGCTTCGGTCGACGAGCGTGGCTCGAGAAACAGCGACGGGAAAAGAAAGCCCTTGAGCGTGTGGACAAGGGCCAGATACCGCTGGGAGAGGAGTCGAGGGTCGACGAGGAAGTGGATGAATCCAAGATCCTCAAGCCGAGGAAGAATGTCAAGATTGTCGCGATCGACCTGCAGCCCATGGCGCCGCTTGAAGGCGTCACTACGCTGAAAGCAGATATTACCCATCCATCTACGATTCCACTCCTTCTTCGCGCTTTAGATCCTGAAGATTATAATGACGATCAAGCAGAGAAGCAGAAGTCTTCAACCCCAGCACCGTCCTCTTTCCCACCACGGCATCCTCACCCCGTGGACCTTGTCCTGTCTGACGGCGCTCCTGACGTCACTGGCCTTCACGACCTGGATATCTACATTCAATCCCAACTACTTTACGCTGCCCTCAACCTGGCTATTGGCGTGCTCCGACCGGGCGGGAAGTTTGTCGCCAAGATCTTCCGTGGAAGAGACGTGGATCTCATCTACGCTCAGCTGCGGACTGTCTTTGAGAAGGTTTCTATTGCGAAGCCGCGGAGTAGCCGCGCGAGCAGCTTAGAGGCATTTGTTGTCTGCGAAGGATTCATTCCGCCGGCTGAGGTGCGCGATGGGACTTATGACGCTCTCAAAAACCCTCTCTTTGGCGGAGCTGCTACCCCCAAGATTAACGAGGATGGTTCAGTGGGGCACGAAGTGCCCGACGAAGAGGATAATGCCGATGAGGACTCAATAGACCAAGTGCCCTTGGAGGTTGAGACCATTCATCCATCGCCTGACCACACCACCCAGGTCCGTGCTCTAAGTCAGCTGTCTCTTGAAGAGCAACAATTCCAGAAGCCACCGCAAGAGTCTCGCTGGATCCCACGCTTTATTGCCTGTGGCGATCTGTCGTCTTGGGACTCAGATGCCTCCTATGCCTTGCCGGAGGGATACGTTAGCCTGGATCCAGTGCAACCGCCGACAGCACCACCGTACAAGCGGGTGCTCGAGATGAAGCGAGAAATGGGTGGCTCGTTAAATGGGAAGCAGCGCAAGACTGCACGCAAGGATTCCAGTGGGAGTCAATAGAAATAGAAATGAGATACCCTTATATAGAGTGATTGAAAACACCTTTAAATGTCAGGACCGGAATATTGGGAGCGGTGGAGTCAACTGGCATAGGATACTTTCTACCAATCAGGGCTCATTGAATGTGCCTGTTCTAGGCTCTGACCACCCCCCGCAAGGGACTTGACTAGAGGGGCCGTCCCCTCCGTTATCCCAGCCATTAGGCGCCACTGTGGGCTCTGATAGGCGGTTAGAGGGACGGAATGCAGCACATCATGCGGCCCGCAAGGAACGTCATACCCGTCGTACCGCAAGTGTCCTTCATACGAAATTCATGCAGTTGTGGAAATCGCATGGGGAATGCGCAAGTCGTTTCCATCAGCCTTGCCGCAGGCTCTCGGCTTTCACTAGCCTGGTAGGCTGGCACCAATCCGATGTCCCTTCGGGATAGCCGGACAGACGCGAATTGGTCATCGCACTAAGCGCCAACATCCCCTGCTGGCGCGCTGCCTGGCGCCGCGTCACATTCGCGCAGTCAGTTGTATAATTCCTGATTTTGTCAAACATTCTCCAACGCCTGCTGTCACTGTTTCTTCTCATTCACAAGAAGTCGCAGGGAATATGACCGCATTCACAGCTGCTGAGACCCCTAACTAGGCCCCGCATTGGAAAGTCCGGACCAAGGATACTACTGAAAATTTTAGTCGTACGGAGCGAGACTCTCAACGTGTGGATTCGCATCGTCAACTATTCCATCACTCTAAAGACATCGAAATGGCCGACGTCTACAGTTCAACAGGGTTAGAAGAATTCTCACAAACTCGGCCAACCGACGGCCTATTCGATGATGAGATTGTTCCCATCAGTGGAACACAGCAGGATGCCGACGAGTCGCCGGCGGAGGATTTGGGTGCTAGATCTGATACCACAGCCGATCGCGAAACGCATAGACATGCAGAAGAACGAACAAAGCAGGAAGAATCCAGCGCGGAAAGAGAGACTGATGGGACGGCTGCCCTTGCGGCAAAGGAGACCGAAACGGACAATGCCGAACAAAGGCCAGAAACTAGAGATAGTGCCACCCCGCCAAGGGACGCCGCAACCGATGAAAGCAGGAAGGGGAGGAGGGAGGCCAAGTCAGCAGCCCAGCGCGTACGTGCCATTCTAGGCGATCGAAGTGGGAGCGGCAGTATTAGGAAGGTAAGTTGTGGTAAGATTTTCCGCATCCAGAGAATGTAGGTCGCTGACGGTAAGTCGCGGTTCGCAGTCTCGACTCACCGAAGAAGAACTTGCTGAGCGGATGGCCGCCGCCAAGCTCAATGCGGCCAAGGTAGCCGCAGCCCACGCGCGGGCGGAAGCAGACGAGGCCTCCTTCCAAGAGAGAGAGAAGATTGCGGCGGAGAAGCGCCGACAGGAATCGCTGAATCGCAAGGCCATGGAAGAGGAACGAGAACGCAATCGACAGCGCAAGCTGAATGCGCAGAAGCAGCGGGAATGGGACGCGGATAAGAGGACGCGGGAGGATTCCCATCGCGGTCGTCGAGGTGGTGGTCGGTATCATCGAGGCATGTATGGCGCAGTTGCCGGCTCATCACGCCGTCATAAGACGATAGAGAAGGCGGAGACAGTGGAGGATGCATCCAGTCCTCCAGAGCAGAAGCAACAGGAGAACGAAGCCAACGGAGACAGAGGGTCCTCTACTGTTGACGGCGCCGAGGCGCAGGCCTCACCTAAAGTCAGCGACGAGGGCCAGAAGGAGGAGGCAGCTGGTGACGCATCCCCGGGCGATCCGGAACAGAGCCAGCCAATCGCCGATGGAGATTCAATATCGCCTACTGAAGAGACATGGGCAGAGCAGGTCGAATCTGCTAGCAAGTAACGAAGTTTTTTATACGTGATATGATTACTATCGCTTATGCTTGTTTGATACGAAGACATGAGACACGACTGGAATATAGTGGACAACAGTTTAACGATTGAACTAACATGGACCTTGGAGCCAAGGGCATTCATTCCTGTGCATTTCAGGCTGGACATGTCGTGGCCAGATCAACTGTTCATCTGAGCAGCGTAGGCGAAGCTTGTTAGAACACGCGGCCGAGGGATGTTTTGGAAGACTTTTTCGGTCATCGCTGAGGTGTGAACCCAAACAAACCTCGAACGGGGCCGAGCCTCCTGTCTCCTATTACCATTTCCAAACTAGACGGATGTCTCTGCCGTCGGGATTCGAGCTATCTAATTGAGGCGTTAAAGCCCAGGCCAGGAGGCGTACTTGGCACAGAACCCTAATCAGACCTACCCTAAACCCAACATCTAATATGCATCGCAAATTGACAGAGCTACATGCAATCATTACAGTCTGCAGGGGAAGTTTTTGAAAAATCGACACGCTCAAAATGTTAACAGCCGGATATGAACCCTGATGCCTGAATACTTCTTTTACTTGGCCCTCTTAGTCATAAGGGCGCGCCGAGTGCTAGGACCTTGACTAATGTCTGGTTGGTGCCAGCAAAACCAGGGATTCAACCAGGTTTCGCGCGGGAGCATCATGATGATATCATAGGCATAAGATATCAGAACAAGCAAGTAATTCTCAAAACTCCATGTGTTTCTGAACGCGGAATAATTTAAAGATACGCAGGCGAAATTGAGATTTAATCGATTACGATTGTATAAAAAAGACTGGCCTTGCTGCTGACTAGAGGACATTAAGAATAGATTTAAACGAGTTTTGCATCCAACACCAGTTCCCAACTAGTTACTTGAAAAACGATTAAACATGCCGAACCCATCATCATCCAGCAACGACGTCGGCAATCACCCGCAAATCTCCACCGCCGGCGGCGCCAGCGCCGTGCCCACACCCGCCAACAACGCCGACGGCGGCTCCGGCTGGGGCGATAAGGACTTCTTCAAGGGCGGTGGCGGCAAGACCATCGCGGGAAGCAATCAAGGCGTCGGGCATGCTCCGATGCCGAACCCCGCTGCCTCGTTTGGCAATTTCCTAGGATTGAGCGAGCAAAAAGAGGCCGCCAACGCGAATATGACGAGTCGGTTCAAGGCCGCGGCCGAAGGGAGTGAGGATGATGTTCCCAAGGCCGGCACGTGTGAGACGGAGGATCATAGTTTCCAGAATCATAAGCCGGGATGTCCGCGGGGCCCGGTTGCGACGGCGAAGGAGTTTTTGACCAGGTTAGTTCTCTAGTTTGCCTTGGGGATGAATTTCGTTCTCTAATGATTTGAACTTAGGGCTGCCGGCTATGCGGGTGACGAGTGATAACTGATGGATTTGATCGTTTGGCTTTCGACTCACTGCATTGTATTGCCAATGATATTGTACATGGATTATCAATGGAGTTTATTGGGTATCTCATTTCAATAGTTTACTCGGTCTTGGCTGATTTGCCCTTGAATCGGTCGCGCAGCGCGACAAATGCCCCCTTGAGGCGAGCCTTGAGTCCGTAAGACTGCAATGCCGGCTCGTCAACCGGCACCAAGCGGCGCATTAGTAGGTTAAAGATACTTCCAAAGCCAAGCGCCATCACTGTGCTTGTCAGGATGATGACGTTGTAGGGCATACTGAAATCCGGAGTAGGAAGCGACAGCAAGAGTCCCGTCGTGCGCAGATACACGGGTATACGACCTTTGTCGTTGCCCAAAATACGAATCACGGCGGGCGCCACGTTGAAGCCTCGGTTGGCGTCTGGTGGATATTCAGTGTATCGGAGGATAGCTTTCTCCACATCGTAGATCAGGGTCACGATCGATGCGGCTGGAACAGAGATCACCAGCTCAAGCTGCGTGCCTCGTTCGCGATCTACTGCTGGCCGGTAGAAGATGTCCTTGACAATCTCGGACACGGGAATTTGTCGGGAGTTCCCATCGCTGTCGATCACAGTCGCCTGCAAGGTATGCAGGTATGGCCGCATGAACCACGGCAGTGACTCGAAGTAAACAAAATCCACTGCGTCAGTGGTCGACGGATTCCTGAAGATGACCCGCATACCACCGCGCTCCTGGCCATATCCAATGATGGTCCGCTCTGCGTGCAACAAGCCTTGTTCCAGAGGGACCGATGTCTTCAACTCTTGCTTGGGAAGTTCCAGGTCGAAAGTTTGATGCGGCATTAACGCGTAGCAGCGTGAGAGACCATCGGGATTCCTCGACTCGAACGCCCCAGCGCTGATGAAGACGGTCCGTTCATGCGGAACCTTTAGGCAGACAGTCTGAAGCCCAGCTCCATCGTCATCCGTGAGTGGGCAGTGGCCATTGATCGGGCGACCAAAAACCTCGGAAAGAGACCACGAGGTTTCGATGTTCTTTTCCAACGGAAAGCAGGTGTCTCCGGAGTGGTATGGCTTCGACTCATCGCAGTCGAGTTTATCTTTGGGCACAGGCCGTGGGATAGGATTTTCTGCCGAAATCAGCTTCAGAACAAGAGTTTTGACGTAAAAGGGACCTACCCCGCGGGCGCTTGGACCGCTCAATGTCCAACACCATGTCAATTGTCTGCTCGATTTCAACCAGGCATTCATCCTGATCTGACGGGCATATCGGTCGCACATCGATGGACATGCTTTGCCAAGACGCATCAAATAATTTATGCCCGTCAAGCAAGCTAGAAATTCCGGCTTTCCCTTTGCAAGGAAGCATCTTGATGAAAGGGGTCAGATTCTCGGTACAGACGACCTCTCCGGGGAGAGTCCCATGCAACAGGTGTAGCTGATCTGACGCGGCATGGTCTCCAACCGGTTCAAACGAGAAAGAAGGCTGTGTGGTACGGGTGGAATCTATGAAATTCATCGAGGCGCAAAAGAGGCCCGACAGGGACTGTGTCAAGGAGATCCATTTCGAAAATGCCCTAAATGACGGTCAACATTCCCCAGGTACATAAGATAGCAAAAGGACGTCGTATACTTTTCCTGATCAACAGCATCAATCCATGCCCAAAGTTCTACACCTGTCGCGCCTTCTTTGAACCCATTCCATGGTCGTGCCCCCCAAGTCTCAGCATCCCATCTGCCAGTCGTGAACCTTAGATGGAGCTCTTTTGTATTTGTATGCTGCAAAATCTGCCCAAAAGACCGCGGGAAGAAGCGGAAATTCTGCTTCTCAAAAGCCGAGATCGACGAATTGCTGCGGAAATTGAATGATGCGCGAAGCGACGAGCCGGGAAGGGGCTGTAAATCGAGTCGTTCGTAGTAGTCGGACGCGGCGATCGAGCGGCTTGCTATCGTCCCGAGCAGGACGCAAAATAAAAGTAGAAGAGCCATGCCGGCATGCTAGAAAGTCACCATATAACCACGCGTTCTCTGCAACACAGCGAGGACAGGGTGTCCAATCCTATTGGTGGCGGATAGGGTTCTTACGCAACGCGGAGTGCCGTCGCGACCCCGGCAAAAAGTAGACAACGCGCCAGCAGACTCTGGCGGCTGCGGTAAGAGGTAAAAAACCAAGGGCTGGGTTCCTCGATTGTCGAAATGCTATTCTACCTCGCCCTTTGCTCAGTTCTTCGATATTGAGGCCAGATGTCTCTACGAAGGACCATATGCTCAGTCGCTAACGCTCATTGGATGATTCAGTGTCGATGCCGCATAAGCTAGCCTGATTTGGCTAGTTCATCTTGCCTTGAGCAGCGGCGCGACTTCAAAGTCCTCCAGTATTCTCCGCAGCGAAGAGGTTTTCGAAGCTGATCTTCACATCCAAGACTGCGCAGGATTGGTCGCAAGAGTTACCTTGTGGTCAACTGCTATTGCAGACTTTACCAAAGACCTCTGGTGTTGGAAAAGGAGACTGATTTACGGCACTTTACATCTTCGGCTCGCTTTCCATCATGGCGGCCGAGCAGAGAAAGCTGCTTGAGCAGCTCATGGGAGGTGCGCTTCCCTTCTTGCATAGCGTCGATAAACCGCATAGACTAACATTTTTTTATAGCTGACCAGCTCATGGGCTTTGGTGCCGGCTCCCGTAACACGCAACTGTCTATTACAGACCCCAAGGTCTGCCGCTCCTACCTTGTCGGCACTTGTCCACACGATCAGTTCACCAACACTAAACAAGATTTTGGACCGTGTCCCAAGGTGCACAGCGAAGCGCTGAAAGCCGAGTATGAAGCGGCTTCGCCGGCCGAGAAGGCGAAATGGGGTTTCGAATACGATTATCTGCGTGACATGCAAAAATACATCGAAGAGTGCGACCGACGGATCGAGACGGCGCAGCGACGACTTGAGAAGACGCCGGATGAGATTCGACAGACGAATAACTTGGTAAAGTCTTTTGCGAAAAGGGCAGTAGTCTGACAGGAAGGCTGACATTCATTGTCAGCTAAGGCAAATATCAGATTTGTCCAAGACGATCAATGCCGGCCTCCTTGAAGTGTCGGTTCTCGGCGAGCTTGGCTGCGTGTCGCAAGCATTCCAAGAACTGTTCAAGATTCGCACCGCTAAATTGCAGAAGGAAACCTGCGAGCGTGAACTCAAGAATCTCTCCGACACTTCGGGCCCTTCCGGCCATCAGAAGCTGCAAGTCTGCGACGTATGCGGCGCGTATCTGAGCCGGCTAGATAACGATAGACGATTGGCGGATCACTTTTACGGCAAGATGCACATGGGATACTCTGATATGCGCAAGACATACAAGAAGCTTAGCGAGGAGCTTAAGGGACGACCGCCACCGGCACGGCACGATGATGGGGGATATGGTGATGAAGGCGGCTGGGGTGGCCGCGGTGGAGGTGGAGGAAGAGGATACGGCCGATCTGGCGGAGGATACAGACGCAAGGGTGGCGGAAGATGGTAAACCAGGTACTATCTACTCTCTAGCTTTTATTGATATTTTGCACTGTGTTCTGGCTCGGGCGGTTGTACTCTTAAGACTCTCATGCATAGCGCAGGGCGTTAAGTGTCGATTACGGTCTCAAGGTACTTGTTATGAAATTCAAAATTCGAACACAATAACGGACAAAGCCATGGGATATTTTGCATTCATCAACAGAAAACCTCCATGACACCTAGAGTACACAGACGGACGCAAAATCATGACCACACAAGACAAGGCATTATCACGGAGTTCAGAAGCTCCATGATTTGGATCACGACTCAATTCATCGAGCCAAGCCGCCAAATCCAATAAAACATTATTAACAACGGATACCAAAGAGATTGAACGAATCACGCATCACCGACCTTGACCGTTTCCCGCCCCGGCAGTCAACTGTTGAATAGCCTGAGTGAGGACCGTGTAGTCATTTGCGGCCGCAGGGTTGCGTGTGATAATGTCACGGACAAGGTTGAGTTGCGGCACATTGACATCCGGCACTTTCTTCAGCAGTTCTGTGATGGCAGGTGCTTGGGCCTGTGGGCCGAGGACGTGAAGAGCGGCTGCAATGCCGACAAGAGAAGGGGGAGGAGATTGTTGTGGCGGAAGCGGCTGCTGATGTTGAGGTGGATGAGGTTGTTGTGACGGTTGCTGCGGCGGCGGTGGTGGTGCGTATGTATGGTTAAAGCCCGGTTGTTGATGTGGTTGGAATTGCGAGCCAACGCCGTAGTTGGTGGCAGGGGAGTTGGGCGTCCAGGGTTGCATGGCCGGTGTTGTTGGGGTCGGGTGGTGCTGCTGCGTGAGCGGTGTGCCGCTGCTCAGGGGACTCGCGGCAGCAGCTGTCGTCGCCGGGTGATGCGATTCTTGAGTGGTGATATGCAGCGGAGTTGGCTGTTGAGAGGATGGGGTAGCCGAGCTGAAGTCGATTGCCTTGACCACGAATACTACTAGGAGAATCCGATCGGTCGTTGGGTCCTCTATTGAGTTGTTCTCGAGGAGCTCGATGAACTCCGGTTTCTTGCTCACCCCGGCTTCGATGGGAATGATGTACGTATCCTTGACGTTCGGCAGGGGATGCTTCCCGACCACACCGTATCGCTTGCGGTCAGTAAAGTAGTTGAACAGCTTGTCGAATTCCGCCCGTTCGGACGGGTCGTCGGGTGCGCTGACGGAAATGACGGTCACATCGGTTGTGTTGCTGAAGCGCAGGCCACACAGATAGTTGGTTGCCAGCTGGATCTCGATCCGTCCATCAACCTGCAAAACAGGGGGTATCATTTGATGCCAGGGTATTCGGCCGCTGAGGTCAGCACCTCCCACGTGTCGAGCAGTCGAACGGAACTCAGCGACGGGATGCATTGAAATTTTCCCTTGCCAGACTATGCCTCCGCTGTCAATGTCCTTTGGCGAGTAGGGTGGAGACTCGGGCTCTTCCTCCTCCTTTAGCAAATTGTCAATCTCCTCGTCGGCTTGAGCCTTGCTCTCAGGAGGCAGCTGCTGATGCAGATGCTCTGGAACTTCCGGAAACTCTGCATCGTGTCCGACAGCACTGGGCGAATGAGGATGACCGGTGTCGCCATTGGCCGCTGACCCCTGGGACACCTTGGCTTCACCAAACTCGGGTGGCTGCTGCGTCTTGGGGCTCACGCTTCGGCCAGCAGCGCGTACAGCGGGGTCAGGTGATTGGTTTTCCGCCTCAAAAGCTGCTCGCCGAGCGATTGTCGACGAGAAGATGGACTCTGAGACCCCAGCGTGCGTATCACCTTCGACAATCTCTTCGCCCTTGTGAGTTCTGCGAATCCGTGGCCTGTTTTCCTCCACGATGATGTGTTGTTTCTCGGCCTCACGCTTGATTTCGGCGTCTTTCTGCTGCTGCTCCTCACTAGCCATGGCTTGCGTGCTCATGGTCGACAACGCAGCCGTCGAAAGACTACCTACTAGCAGGCGATCTCGTAGAGAAGGGTTCTTCTTTACGTTAAACAAGATCGTCCGCAGCTGACTCTTATACTGTTCATTGGGCTCCCCGGATCCGCCACACAGGTTCGTGTACATGGCATGCTCGAGAGATAGACCTAGCGGCCGAGCAACATCATCCACCGACTTGTCCGAGGGTAGCTTGTAAGTCTGTTGTTTCTGGGCTTCTTGTATCTGGTCTACAAAAAGCTTGATAAGGGCATTCGCGCAACCTCTCCTTGCCGCGTTGCTGATCTCTTCCGGAGAGCTTGCCGGTTCGCGGCTAGCAGATGTACTCTCACGACCACCATCGGCTGCACTCCCCTTCCGAGACTGCGACACCGATGTTCGGCGCTCCTGATCTGTTAGACCGGCAGAGGAGGTACGCGGTTGCTTCTGCTTGTGTCCCTGAAAGAGCGTTAGACAGAACCACATACAAGAGGCGTCCGGGATACTTACAGAGTCAGTGGCCTGAGCCCCATCCAGCTTGCGTTTTTGGGCGCTGGACGGTTGCTGAGAATCGGCTTGAGCAGTCGCCGGAGCAGGAGTCTCAGGTGCTGCGTCCCCCTCAGGAGCAGGGGTTGACGCCGAACTGTTTTCAGCCTTGACATCACTCGCCCTTCCGCCGCCCTTTTTCGTACCACCCTTTCTCCCTCTTCTACGTTTCGCCTTTTTCTCCTCGATCTCTTGTTGTCGTCGTTTGGCGGCCTCTTCCCACGGTTTCTCGCCACGTGCAATCTTCTCAAGAAGCTCTTTATGATCCTCAGGCTTGCATTGCTCGCAAAAATACTCCGCAGGCTCCTGGCCCTTGGGAAATGTCAAGCCCATACAGTCATTATGTTGCCACGCCGAGCATTTGTCGCAGCAGATCATATCCCGCTCGATATCTTCCTCCTCTTCATATTCACCACATATGCATCGGATGATTTCTTCTTCTTCACTCGCAGGCGGCGGGGGTTCGGTTTGTTGTTTCGTGGATTTGTCCTTCGATTGTGTCTTGGAAGATTTGCTCCTCTTTGGGGGTTCTTGGATCAAATCCAGGTTCTTGTGTTGGCCTTTTGTGGCGCGTCCTGATCGTCGAGGTTGCTCTGTAAGACTCATTGTTAGCATGTAAATCGCATGTAAACGTGCATGCTTCGGGCACACTCGGCCCTCTGCCTGATCTAGACACTGGGGAAGCATTGAAGCTTACCAGACATGGTGACGTTGCAAAAGATATGAATGGTACTAGTGATTCTACGACCAAACAAGCGTCGACTTCTTGTTCAACAACACCAGTCGCGTGTGTATCACACCTGGGTTGGGGGCAGTCGCTCTACGACACGGGGGCTGCTAGTAGATACAATGCGAACAATGTCTGGGTTGGAAGAGAGTGCATCCAGATGTCAAGTGAGCTACTCCGCCAACTTTTATCTCCAAAGCAATACACCCTCGTGTTGTCGACTGCCAAAACTCCCTGTCACCGGGACTTGCTTGTTGCATGCAGACGCGTAATGATTTCAGTGGTGACTGGCTGTATAAGGCGATTTATAGTCGCAAACGGTTGTGATACTTGATGCGAAAAGAAAATCGCTGACAAAGACCGCAGGAGAAGAGATCTCGAGATGATAAAGGGTCGTAAACTGCGTGGTTGATGGGCGAGAAGTGTTGACGAAGAGGGAATGTCGAACAATGAAGGATTTTAAATTCGTCGCTATACCGTTTCAGGTTAGTCTAGTTTTCACGTGATGTCACTGACAGGCGGCATGTGACCTGCAGAGGTTCAGCCACAGGTCGATTACATAAGCCAAACCAGCCACACTTTGACGCCACAATGCGCGTCATCAACTGGACTGTCTCGGGTTGCACATGCGACTTGCTAGCCCGTCATTCCAAGCTGGAAACGCACCCCCAACAGGTTTCATTTGAAGCCAATATTGCATGAGCCATGGCTGACGTTCGGTCCCTTCTTCGGAGTGAACTGGCATCTCGAGGGGCAGCACCTCAGAAACCAAGCACCGGCACGCGAATTACCAAGAAGAGAAGAATAGAATCTGTCGATGATGCCACTTCAAAACGGCTACGATCCGAAGGTCCCCCAGAAACTACGGCCGAGGAGGCGAGTGAACAACAAAGTCCGAGGAGTCTGAGCGAAGCACCGGAACACGATGCGCTGGAAGACTCCGGTCCTATAATCGTTCCACCACCCGCCGACGAAGACGAGAGCGTTATACAAGATACTGCGCAGCCTTCAGTCTCTGATGGTGATGCTGGGCCCGCAAGGCCCGCAGATGAGGTGGACGAAGAAGAATGGGCTGCATTCGAACGAGAGGTTGTCGCTCCAACACGAACCCCCCAGCTCCCAGCGGCTGCAACAGCGGCTGCGACCATTTCGGCTGCGCCAATCTCGGCTGAAGAATTGGCAGCACAGCAACAGCGACAAAACGAGGAAGCTTCACGAGCACGGGAGGCAGATGTTGAGGGTGAAAAAGAAGATGCAGCCCGCTTGCTTGAGGAAGAGTTTGATGAGATGGAGCAATTAGAGGAGAGGGTCAAACGATTAAAGGAGAAACGTGAGGCACTGCGCAGACAAGGGCCTGAGCAGCCGGAAGACGCGACCAATGGGACAGCCACAACAACCGAAAATGCCGAATCCGCCACGAAACAGGCGGGGTATGAAAGCGACGAAGAGGACGAAGGTGATGAAGATTGGGATGATTGGAGGTTTCGATGATACGAATTGGTACAATGGGATCACAATTTCTGTACATTATTGATACCCTGATCAGTTCAATACCTTTTTCATTTGCGCCGTCTATGCTTTTTATCATACTTTCGCCTTATCATCGCGCGTAGTTTCGGATCTGTCCGCATCCTCCATGTAACTCCGTAGGCTATCTTTTCCGCTGATTCGCATAGCTTGCTCTAATTCGGCCTCCTCTTGTCGCAGCAAATGCTTCCCACGCATTATTTCCCCTCTTTGTCGCCGCTTTTCCGCCTCTACACGCCGTTCTCGTTCTGCCAGCGCCCTTTCCCGCTTCTCCCGCTCCTCTTTCTTCCGTCTTCGTTCTTCTTGCTCTTCCACTGAAAGCTCTTCGCCATCCTCCGGAGGCGGCGGCAAAGTGGATATGTAGGCTTCAATCAGAGGATCTCTGATCTTCGGAGGTAGCGAAATATATCGGATATCCGTAAGGATTGCTGGGGGCAGAGCCTCGATGCTCGTCGACCTGTTAAGCTGTTGGATAGGCACAGACTTCAACAACGCTGACAGGTCCGACTTCCGTGTACTCTCCGGCAGCTTTAGTCGTGCTATGTGCTCCCGGTAATATTTCTCCCTGTCCTTGTCTGATAACCGCGTGTGTTTCATCTCCTCCTCCTTGCGGTATTTGCGCTTGAATTCCTGCCAGTACAATTTTGGCGTCGCATGTTCTTGTAGGAAGGCCAAGTATCTGATCCGTGGATCCTTCTTTTCCTCTTTTTCCTTCTTCTCTTTGATTTGTTGAATGCGTTCGCGAGACCACTCCGAGAACACCTCCCGCCGCGCTTTCATATTGGGCAAGACAGTGTATCGGGTGTCATTTATGATCTTACCCTCCTCAATTATCTGCTCCCACGGCGAGAATGGATTGACCTGATAGTCATCGAGTAAGTCTCGAAATAGACCAGCGGCCTCTTCGTCTGTGAGAGGCAATCCTTCTGCGCCTTCCTCGTATCCCTCTTCACCAGGCGCTCCGTACTCGCCGGGTTCCAACCCATACTCCTCGCCCATGGCTGCCAACTGATATTCGATATCCTCCTCGTTGAACTCCAGCGGTTGATCTTCGCCCTGCCCGGCGCCGTCCGTTCGAGGCCTCTTGTTGGCCTGTTCTTCTTCATCCTCATCGTCCGTGACCTCCACCTCCTCATATTCATCACTGTCATATGCATCAGCTGATGCGGACGCGGTCGGGGCTGCCTTAGGTTCATTCGACGCTGTTTCTGCTCCTCGTTCTTCTTGTTCAACTTCCTCGCCCCGCTCTCTCCTCTCTTTCTTTTCCCTCTCTATCCTATCGAGTTCGACAACAGCTTTCAGGACATGCTCCGGAAATTTCCAATAACTTTCTTTGGTCTCTGGATTGTGCACAAATCGGCGACCGAGCTTTGTTTTCACCAACCACCATGGTGGGCAACCTGGAATGACCTGCTTCGACTTCGGCCGATCCTCGAGTTGACGATGACGGCGGTCTTGATATCCCCTTCCACCTTGGAATCCGACACCACTCTGTGAGTCCGCAGATGTCGTACTCACGGGGCCGTACGGGGTTGAAGAGAAGGGCGGCAAATATTGCGGCGAGTACTCGGGAACTGTTGGCGCCGGAGGAGGTCCTGGGCTGGCAGGCGCCGTTGGTCGCTTGTATGTCGACTGTTTGGTTTCAGCATTATAGTAGTAGACATGACCTAGAGCAATCGTCAGATTCCTATTTACGGCTTTGAGCATCGTATTCTCAGCGTACCTGAGGGCGCACGATGTTCGGTCCACCCTGGAGGTAGTGGAGGAGGCGGAGTGTACGTAGACTTGAGCATCTTGATCAGAAATCACCAAATAAGCATTATTTAGATTGTACGTCAGCAGCCAGGATTTGGGAAATGTCGAGAGCTTATCGTTCTGGAAGCTGGAGAAGGAATGTTGCAATCTTGAACTTGATAGGCCACGGGCCGAGCTTAGGCGGAGTGACGCGCGAACTCCAGTTGCCTGGCCCTCTTTTGTAGCTCCAGCTTCAACAAACCGTCAATCAGCTCCCACTTAACTCCTTCTACGCCTCCCGTTTCTTCCGCATCGGGATTGTCTGAAATTCTACAAACGTTCAGCTGGTTTCTCGTTCTTGGTGGTGCAGAGCACGCAATGTCTAGACGTTACGACACAAGGGTAACAATCGCACTGTTCGGCACGATCCGCTTTGTATGAATCTAATCTGACATTCTGACCGTCTTAGACCACTATCTTCTCTCCGGAGGGACGACTTTACCAGGTCGAGTATGCCCTCGAAGCCATTTCGCACGCTGGAACAGCTCTGGGTATTCTTGCCAAAGATGGGATCGTCCTAGCAGCAGAGCGTAAGGTGACCAGCAAGCTGCTGGAACAGGACACATCAGCGGAGAAACTCTACATTCTCAACGAGTACGACGAATTCAATACTGCCTTCGTTTCCGTCATAGCTAACATGTGTCCGCAGCAACATGATCTGTGCGGTTGCGGGCATGACCGCCGACGCCAACATCCTCATCAATTACGCCCGCCAAGCTGCCCAACGATACCTGTTGACCTACAATGAGGACATCCCGTGTGAACAGTTGGTCCGCCGGATATGCGATCTGAAGCAGGGGTACACCCAACACGGTGGTCTGCGGCCGTTTGGCGTCTCGTTCATCTACGCCGGGTGGGATCCCCATCGACAGTTCCAGCTGTACCAGAGCAATCCCAGCGGAAACTACGGTGGCTGGAAGGCAACAAGCGTGGGCGCCAACAATGCTGCGGCGCAGGGACTCCTGAAACAGGATTATAAGGAAGATTGTGACCTCAAGGAGGCGTGCGCACTGGCAGTAAAGGTCCTGAGTAAAACGATGGATTCCACGAAGTTGAGCAGCGAGAAGAGTACGGATTTTCCCCTAGATCCCGATCATACGTGAGGCCCTGTTGTTGTTTCTAACCATTTCACAGTTGAATTTGCGACTGTGGGCCAGACCAAGGATGGCAAGATCTACCACCACCTCTGGGGTGCGGATGAGATCACGGCACTGCTGAAGCAGCACGGGCTGGCCAAGGATGAAGAAAGTGAGACTTGATAGATGACGAGAAATGGATATGGCTCTTTCGCCGCGCGCTTAATTAAATGATATGCATGTGTCAATCGATAAACCATCCTTGTTTTCAAATTAGATGTATTGAAACGCGTCTAGAATCGCGCGTTCGGACTTTTTTCGGTGGTTGTAGAGCTTCATTCGTCGACGCTCCGATCAATAAGTTGGGCTTTTACGGACCAGTGCCTGAGATTGCACCGGTTCGGCGGTGACGTGGCAGATGAATGGCTGTATCCTCGTTGAGGATGAAACCAATCGTAGTCCCCGGACGCCATCCTTTTCCTTCCACCGGCGCAATCCTGAGGCTTCACCTTGAGAGAAGAGAGAATTGTTTACCTTGTGGATCCACGTGTAGTTCTCCCTTTCGAAGTCGCAACTGGTTGATATATGGGACCAGCCGACACTTCTGAGAGTCGTTGAACTGTGTATAAAGAACCTGCCTTCATACTCCTTGTAGAGTGTCACTCGCTCTCTTTTACTCGAGTCAAATCTATGAGAATAAGCGACACCTTTTCGGAGGTATGTTTTTTCTGAGGATGGGACAAGTAGTATCGCCATCCTGGGAGCTGAAGGTAAGTTGACTCCATACACAGCACTGAACGATCAGATCTCATTTCTGAGAGTCCAAATACCTTGACTGCAGCGTGATCGAATCCATTGACACAAATGCGACGCTAGCAGTCATATTCCATTATTTTCCCATCAAACAAACAAAAGGGTCAATTTCGGCAATCGCGATGATCTCGTCGCTGATCATGACGCCTCGAATTCACGTGACTGGCCAAGGATCACGTGGAAAGGATTGAAGCAAGTCATGTGATTTCATGTGACTCAAGTCATGTGACGCTAATGACGACTCTTGCTCTTCAATGGCCAACATCTGCTAAGTTCTCTCTCCCGGGATTGAGTTGTGACAATCTGGGCTCTTAGTTCAAAATAGGCCGGTCTGGATTCACGAAGAGACAGGCAATGCTCGAGCCATCGATTTACTTCTCTCGGGCTGGAGGAGAAGATAAATGCCTACCTTTACAGTTGCGGAGCCGCAGATCAAGGCGCTTATCGAACGGCTTAAAGGATGAATCTCATTGGAACTGGCTCTGTGCTGGAATTTGGGCGTAACCAAGTCTAGCAAGTTTAGGGGGACCACGGATTCCAATTTAGGGCGCAATTGGTCAAAAACTCGAATGATTATTTGAACATTAACATTATAGGGTACATCATATCATGAGATCATCAGACATGTCAGCGAAAAACGTTTCAGGGATGACGAGGACATCCAAATCAAAGCGTTGCTAGGAACCGAAAAAATATGTGAATCCCGAAACAAAGTCGACACCAAGAACCAATAGTGAACAGACGAGTTTTTTTGACGAGTTCGAGATCACTCCGTCTCTTCCACGTTTTGAACCCAGATCTTCATTCTACCGCTCGCCGTCGGCTTCGGAGCTCTGTCTGAAGTTCATAAACTTCCTTCTCCAGTTGGGCGACGAGTTTCTGGCTTTTGGCTATGGAGGCCGCCAAGGTACCTCCCTCTTCCTTCCAGCGGAGCATTCGCTCCTTTTCTTGCTGGATTCGACGTTCCTTGGTTTCGATCTTCTCACACAGCCGACACTTGGTTGTTTCAGATTCGATCTTGCTCACTAGCTTCATGCCACATGTCTCGCCCGTGCGGTATTCATAGTTGCATTGATGCGCAAAGTTGCCCCAGTTCCTGTCTCCGCATGTGTACACTTTCTGGTTATAGAAGCACATGTCTACTCATTGCATCAGCTTTTACTAATCCTGCAGGACGTCTCCATCAAGGGGTACTCACTGAGTGGTGAAACACTAGTGCCTTCACACGCTTACTCGGTTGGCCTGTGGCTGGTCGAAAGAGCTCAATTGTTCCTGCCGATCCGTGATTGATAGGGCGAACACCGACGTTTTCTAACTGAGAGGTTCTTCAGATTGGGGTTCGAGGGATGCTCTTCGCAACACACAGTCGTACTAGATCTCAACGACCTTGATGTTCTGAAACTCCTCCTGGGAATTCAGACAATTCGATCACCTATCGCTGGAGTGCCATGACTTATTTATCTTTCATCAGGCACAAATACTCACCTTGTGATTTTGACCTGCTGAACTCTCTGTTCTCCGCAACGTGTTCTCATCACGGTCATCAACTGCATCCCTGCAGAGTTGTCTGACCACTTCAACCCGGACTGCATTGGATGCAACGGAGACAGGATATGCCCAAAAGCTTTTAGGGTTTGGAACGATCCGTTCGGTTGTCTTGCATATGCATGCCAACAGTATCGGAAGGAAGCTGTTCTTGGTCATTATCGTCCGAGTTGCTAGCTTCCCAGAGAAGAAATTGCGTCCTGGAAAGAGCAAGGAAATTGATTGATTGAGGCCAATTCGGCTGATTCGGACCAGAGCGCCCCAGTAGTAGTGGTGCGACTCATCTGGTAACCGTATGAGCCAATGGTCTCGCGTTCTGTTGATGGGCAGTGTGAGTTCATTCCAAGGTCTGACCTGTTTAACATGACGTGGGATTCATTCCGATCGGTTTCTTGCTTCTTTGGATGCCTGACTGCGTTATCCCTGACTGGTCCACTGCACCCCAATGTCCCAAACCGTTCGCTTGCGTTGCCCTCCGCAAAAAGGTGCCCTGGGATGCTCCGTGGTGTTTGGAATAGCCCATTCTAGCTTGATGCCCTACATCGAATCCACGCCCATCCGAAGGGCACACTATGGCCACCTTGCCTCCGGGTCCTTCGCGCAGACTTCAACACGCCTCCTTTTGTTTCATGCATGCACCTCCTGTCAAGGAGCTCCGGCACTTTCAGTCAGGCTGGCTATCCCAGGAAGCAAAGCCTTGAAACAGCGGGCCCCCAATTGTGATCATTGAGACCGGAGGTCAACATTCTATGGCATACCTTTGTGGGCTTTTTGGCCTTTTGGTGTGGATTAGATGGCCGCATAGTCATTTCAGGTGCTCATTCTCGATTTCGCTAGAGACCAATGGCCAGAACCTCAATTGGCCTAAATGGAGATCTCGCAGGTCAATTCTTTCAGCTGATCACCGACGCCTGCACACGGGCTAGACCCGCATCTGTTTTCACTCAGGTGCTCAGTTAGCCATCCCCTGACTGGATAGCTAGAGAATGGCCTACGTATATCTCCCGCAAATGAAAACATTCCTCAATGATTCCTCCACAGATACACTACAACGCCAGAGCCTCTGACGTGGCATCTCACGTCTGGCCTTCTGAGTCAGTGAATCCGTGATTCTTGGCCACTTCGTCGATCGTCATTTCGAGTCTTTCCGATTATGATGTTGGAGTCCCAACATTACTAAGTCTGTTCCTTCCGGAGCTGCGGAGATTGCGTTCATTTTCAGAAGTGCCCGTCCAGTGGCCAGAGCTATCCAACATTCAGCACTGATCTTCGGTTGATGCAGCACATTCAAGGGCAACTTGCTCTTAGTCCTGCACAGTTCCTGAATGGGGACAAGCTGAGGCCTTTACTTTGCATTAAGTCCAAGTCTGACAAAATTTTCAAGGAATTGATCCTTAGTCCAAAGACGCACGTACCGATTACTCTTTCCCTTCTGTGAGTTGCGAGTTGGGAACATCATGAGAGAACACGCCACACTTGCTGGCATATTACCATTTGGGATTAGCTTGGATTACGGAGTCAATGCCCAGGATCTCATGTCCGTGTGTGCGGCTCATTCTGCTCTTTGAAAAACGAACGTTGGGTTTGGGCTGCACCTGCATTGCCCCATCGAAATGTACAGTTACACACTCCTGATATAGGATAACGAACGGGTGTTCTTCGGAATGTGTATGCAGGGTTGTGAATGCCAACAAATGCAGAACATGGTGATGGTTCGCTGAATAGGCCACGAGCACATACTGGCCTCCAAACCTGTTTCTGATGGACTTTGCTTGGGGCCAGTTCTGCTAGTCGCCGCCTGTCTATCCAGATACCCAATGGTCTTCTTTTCCAATGACGACGGATCACATATTCCCCTACCATACAGGTCTGCTGCGTGCTACTAGCCCTGCCAATCACCGGATTCATTCAGGAGATACTTAGGGAAATTCTACAGGGACCTCATTAGCAGAAATTGCCTTGAGACTATTCGGAATCAGAATGCGACGTATTTCTCGCCTTCCCAAATTCGTGGTACCCTCTATCACTTTGGCGAACTGAACTTGACAAAGCCTATACACTGGCTATTGATGCGTCCTATTATTAGTACTCTGAATTTGGTTTCCTCATCATATGAGCTTTATCTCTGCACAGCGATCCTAATCACGAACCACGTCGACAACTCTTGCTAATGTGCGTTAGTAATTCAATGTTCGCTGGCAGCCAACGGGCATTAGATGGTCGAATAACTTTGCCACCTTCAGAGGATGAGAGCTAAAACTGCCTAGCTACACTGTCTTTTCTGTTCGACCGAACGGCCAACAAAGACCCTACAATACAACGACTCGTATCGCAACCGAGAGACTTAAGCTGATTACTCTATGATCGCCGTATTGACGTGTCTGCGGGCAGTTCGGCAACATGCGCATTAGTTCCGAGCCGCCTGACCAGCGGTCCAGCTATGATCCGCCCGCCAAAGTGTGTATTAATCGTATGTTTCTTTTTGAAATTGGCGGTTTCATTCATCAAAGTGTGTTTATGTCAGAGCTGGAGTCTGCCACGTACTCGCGAACTGAATAGTTCGACGAGGGGCCCGCCGTCTGGGTTCCGGATGTTCACGTGATTAGGGCTTAAATCTCTTCCGCATGCACGAGTCGATTTGACGATCTATTCCCGTTTTAATCTTAGAATGCAGCAATGACGTCAGGATGAGCCAGTAGATTGAACAAGCATCGATGACCTGCGAGTTGTAACCATGGCGAATGGATAAATAGCACCTCGTGAATTTGATTCCATTTTAATTCTCGAAAGCAGAAAGTTGAGAAATTGTCTTTCTACGCCATGAGCACTGTATTGCGCCGAACCGTCTTGATAAGCAATGAGCTTGTCTCCAGAGCAGTTGCAGCCAACAAACCAAGTTCCAAACACACTGCTGCTTTATCTTCTATAAATGCAACTGCGACGCCTTCGCCATCAGCCATCCAACAGCACCAGCGCGCATTTCAATCTTCGTCTAGCGCACAAACCCACCGCCATGAAGATGCCGCCGAGAAATTGATCGACCGAAACCAACTCGATCCGCGGCGCAGCGAGAACACCGGCTCGGGATCGGACGATGAAGCCGCGCACACCGCGGCATCCTTTGACCCGAGCAACACCGCGCCAGAGGCTCAGTTGGATGCGACACGATCAGAAGCGAGGGAGGCCGGCTATACGAGTAGCCCGCTAGAGACTAGTCCGGCAAACCAGGAGGTAAATCAGGCTCGGGACCCGAATGAGAGGCCATCGGAGCAGGGGGAGCCGAGACAGCCGAGTTCTCGGGGCACGCCACCGAAAAACAAGGCAGTCAATGAAGAGAAGATTAGGCATTAGAGAGAGAGAGGATACTGGGTTATTGATCAATTGACTTTGTACGGATGGCGTTCTCATTTATTGACCACTACCATGTATATGGAAGTTTGAAGGGTATATACGACATTGCGAGACCATAGACACTCCATATCAATATTCCAAAATGGCACAAAGTTGTCCCTCCTACATCAATGCCTTAATTTTTGTTCCATTCCGTCCGTCCAAGCCGGACAATATCCGACTGAGATAGGACCCAAACCTTCTCACTGCCAGTAGGCACGTCGCCCTTCAAAGCCTTCAGGCCGGCATGAACAGCAGCCCTGGCGATGACATCGACGTCCTGGGCCCAAAAGTCTGTGAGCGACGAATGGATTTTGCCAAGGCCTGAGGCAAAGTATCTCATGATTGCCTCCGTCGGCCGGCTCTCCTCTCGGTGTCCAACAATCAGGCCAGGACGGAGGATAATGGTGCGCTCAAACCCGAGTTCCTTAACTTTCTCCTCACATTCTCCTTTCATCTTCAAGTATCCAAGCATCGAGTTGGGGTTTGCACCTTCGGAAGAAATCAGGACATATACTTTAGCACCTGCGTCGCGCGCAGCTTTCGCGCAATTGACGTTCAGATCGACGTCAATCTTGTACTGGTTTTTGAGGCCACCGGCCTTCCCGCGTGTGGTGCCGAGTGATGAGATCAAGATCGATGGTGGTGGGTTGAGTGAAGAGATGATGCTCGGCCAGCGGCTATTGTCGCCTTCCACGGTGGTTGTCAGCTTCGCCAGTGGCTCCGATGTGGCTGCCGTGGGCGTTCTGCGGGAGATGGTCTCCACGCGGTGGACATCTGGATGTGATAGAAGCACAGATAGGGCTCTCGAGCCCTGTTTGTGTGCATTAGCTCTGAAACAGTATGCGAGATTGGAGATGTTTCGATCTCACTCACCACTAGGCCCGTCGACCCAAGAAGAGTCACTCCAGTTGAACTGGTTGTCGAAGCCATTGATACAAGTATGAACAGAGTCACAAGTGATGGGATGTCCAAAGAGCAAGCAGACTAGGTGTCCATTCCGGAGCGTCAACAAGATGAATGTCAGCTCCGAGCAGCGAGACTCACCAAGTATAAATATTCGATACCTGTATTCGTATAGCGCTTTATCTCCGGCTTTGAGACAAAGAAACGGCTGAGATATGACAGGTAAACAAGAGACGGCAATATTACTCCGTACTGATAACTAGGTATTATTCGCGCAATACGTGGATTGGTCTAGCAGCTCAGTGATTTGTGCATCCAATCGGTTCAAAACAACTTGATAACAATTGAAGCAGATGACGGACTGTCAGTACTGCTTAAATAGGAGAGATGAGTAGCATGAAGTTGAAGCGCTGCGACGTATTCGGAATGAAAAAAACAGGGTTTGTGACATAAGCTTTACGGCCGCAACGGGGGCTTTAATGCTCCCAGTCCGGCCAGTCCCATTCATTCTTTCAGGGCAAGTCATGCCAAGACGGCCCACGGAAAGATTATTCCACCAGATTGGCCAATCAAATCGCATTATATTAGATCCCATGGCGACCAATGGACAAAAGCGGACAGCTTGCAAAGCCCTGATTCATGCAAATTTTGCTGAAATTCCCAGTTTTGGATTCAAATAGTTATATTAATTGCAAATACTCCGTACATTGAAAGTAGTTCAGTGCTTTGAGTTGTTAAGGTTCTACCTCGGTCACCTCAGAAGCTCTCCCGCTCAGCTTCCAGGTACTCATCAGGTGCCAGTCCCAGGCAGCAGAGTTTCAAATCCAGAACAGTGGCTTAGTGTTTTGTGTAGGGCGTTGTGGGCAACTCGGGCATTGTCACTGATGAATGCGCCGCTTGAGCACTCGGCCCAGCAACAGATACGGAGCCTGATGGACCTCGATGGCCAGTGGGTGCCAGCGCCAACAGAACCTTTGATCCACAAGAAGATGGCATCAAAATTGGCGTAGCGTGCTGAGAGCAAGGGAATAAGTCCGAGACTTGGACCGAGGCTTGTCATGCCACCTTTGTTCAGTTGTGTTTGAGAGTCAAGTCTTTACTGCAATCTGCTTAGTGGTTGCCAACTTCTGCAACGACCTGGCTGTCGATGCTTCGATACGTTGAATACAAGATGACGGGTGTTGGAGTACGGACCAGTAGTACTACTTATGCTCGAAGCCACGGCGACAACACAACACCTGCACAGGAATTGAGCCGTGTTTGTTAATCCACTAGTAGCCCGGAAATCCTATTGCCGGTCCCGCGGCGTTTCGCTCTCGCAGCGCATGCCTCGAAATTCGGGCCGCATCCAAATTCCATTGCAGTTCGCTGAAAGCCTGAAACACACGGGACGCCAGTTCAACAAATATATCCATCCCAGCGGCATCTCTTGTTGGGACCATTGGAACTATGCTTCTCGCGCATTTCACTCACCACTACACTAACAAACTAGAAAAGGGTCTTTCCTGTCCAATTGTTGATCAGAATAGTTCAGATGGACCTTGGGACCTATCAATGTCAACAGTCATAGCAGATGGCCGAAATCGGAAGCCGGATCGGAAACTTTGACCGCGGTAAGGTTATCTCCACGTGACTTATCGTCCCTGAGCCCCATTTTTCTTATCGATAAGAAATTGCGTGATTGCCACTAACCACATTTGGAAGGCATACCTGGTCTTGGCATCGAGAACGGAGGAATGAGTTGGATTTTCAGAAACGATTTTATTTCCTCCATTCTGTCCCTCTTTCGTCGTCCTCTGGCTCGTTCCTGGAGCATCGGAGTTGAGCAATGGGAGCCAAGCAAGAGTACTCTGACATTAGGGGTCCGTCCTATGTGACGGCTCAGACCCTCATCCAGCAAGTTGCCTATGCTCTGTCTGACAAATTGTTTACCTATTCTCCGGAGACTTTTGACTTGGACGCTGCTGTGAAAGAATGGGCCACGAGCGGGCAGGTCAATGCCCGGGGAGAGACAACTTCCGTGCAGGCCCTGCAAACGCGTCAGGGAGCCGGCTCGATTGCTCTCGGGTATCTGTTTTCCCGCGACTTTGACCTGAAGAAACGCCATGTGCCCCAGGGCATCTTGGCTTCTTCTGCAACGCTGCCATATCTGCGTTCATCTCTGGAACAGCTGTCCCTGCTGTATTCCGTCGCGAATCCAGTTGTCGCGCATGTTGCCGCTGTCGATTATGCGGATGAGCACTTAGTTTCCGACTATGCCACCGCTTTGAGTCTCTCCGAGGACCTCGGTCTTGGACTTATTTCCAGCACGTCTGCGCACGAAAGCCAGCACATGGCTCTGTTCGCAACCCTCGTTGCCTCGTTCTTGCCAACTGTTCACATCTATGACGGTGTGCGTGTCGGCCGAGAGAGTACCAGGGTGGTCGACATTCTAGACCAGTCTAGCCTGAACCGTATTTACCAGGCTGTGATCCAAAGCCAGGCTGACACCCGCGTCAAACATCTTGACGACCAGGGCAAGGTACTGGAAACCTTGCGCAATTTGAATGGCGAACTCGGTACAGATTACCAATTGTTTGAATACCATGGCCATAAGGAAGCCACGGCAGCGCTAGTGGTCTTCGGGACTGTTGAGGCGACCTTGACCGCGCAAATTGCTGAAAAGCTTTCGAAGAATGGTGCGCGCGTTGGTGTCGTCAATGTTCGTGTCTACCGGCCTTTCGTTGAAGAGGAGTTCCTTCGTGTCCTGCCGAAATCAGTGAAGACTGTGGGCGTTCTCGGCCAGGTCCGCGATCAGCAAGCTGTGCAAGAAGAGGGAATTCACTCTGCCCTCTATGACGATGTCCTGGCAGCGTTGACTTTTGCTGCTGACCGCGACCAAAGCCCGACAGTGGTCGAGATCAAGTATGACCGCTCCCATCAATGGTCTATCCTCAATGCTGCGGCCGCCTTTCAGCGCATCGTTGATAAGCCCATCCTGGAGGGAGTTGAGGATGTCACCCCGCTCCAGCTCCTGAATCCAGCCGCAGTGCAGGAGTACAGTTTCTGGGATACGGATGACAGCCAATCAGCCGAGGCTGCAGCGATCGTTGCCAAGACCTTGGCCAAGGATGCTGCAGTCAATGTGAGCACCAACACTACTTACGACAACCTGGTTCAGGGTGGTGTTGTCCGCGTCGATATCCGGAGGAGCTCCAAAATCGTGGATGCCCCATATTCCGTCAATGCCGCGGATGTCGCGTACGTTGGAAATGTGGAGGTCTTGCGTAACTTCAATATCCTGGCCTCTGTCAAGGAACAAGGAAAGGTTGTTGTGAATTTGCCAGGAGCGAAGGATGACGAGTTTGAGAAGAAGCTTCCTGTTTCATTCCGGAAGCAAGTTGCCCAGCGCGGGATTGCCTTGTTTATCGCCGACATCACGGCAGCAGGTGAGGCAGTGCCGCAGTTGGATGCCCTCCAGGCAGTCTTTTTCGACGTCGCTCAGTCGACTTATGACGCTTCCAAGTTGAAACTCTCGGAGGCAACTGCGAATCTGACCAAGGATCTTGACAAGATTCTACGGCGGGTGGAGGTGCCCGAATCCTGGGCCACCGCAGAGGAGCCTGTGGAGACTCCCAACTTGCTCACTGACCTCGCTGCAACGGGCTTTGTGCCATTTGACAAAAATGAGACAGAGCCCGAAACGTACCTCAAGAGTTGGAAGACGGTCGCCAAGGGCCTTGCGTTCCGGGAGGCCTATGGCAGCCGAGCGGCGCTCCGCCCGGATGTCAACACCAAGACCTTCACTGTCCACGTCAAGGAGAATCGCCGTCTCACTCCAGTCACCTATGACCGCAACATCTTCCACATTGAATTTGATCTTGGTGACTCTGGCCTCACTTACGACATCGGCGAAGCTCTTGGTGTGCACGCCGAGAACAACCCGGAGGATGTGGATGCCTTCATCAAGTTCTACGGTCTCGATCCGAACGCTATTGTTGAAGTTCCCAACCGTGATGATCCTTCGGTGCTGGAGAATCGGACTGTATACCAGGCGCTCTCGCAGAACATCGACCTCTTCGGCCGTCCTCCCAAGCGGTTCTACGAGGCGTTGGCTGAGTTTGCTACCGACGAGAAGGAGAAGAAGGAACTTCTCACTCTCGCCAGCCCAGCTGGCGCGACAGAATTCAAGCGTCGCGCCGAGGTCGACACTGTCACCTACGCAGACATCCTGCTCGAGTTCCGCTCAGCGCACCCGAGCTTCCACGACCTGGTGCGTATTGTCAGCCCGCTGAAGCGCCGCGAATACTCGATTGCGTCATGCCAGAAGGTGACGCCGGATACCGTGGCGCTGATGGTGGTTGTGGTGAACTGGGTGGATCCGCGCGGCCGCGACCGGTTCGGCCTGGCCAGCCACTACCTCAGCAAACTGAAGCCTGGCACCCCAGTGACAGTGAGCGTTAAGCCGAGCGTGATGAAGCTGCCGCCGCTGCCGACTCAGCCGATCATCATGGCCGGTCTTGGGACTGGTCTGGCGCCCTTCCGGGCTTTCGTCCAGCACCGCGCGATGGAGAAGGCACAGGGCAAGGAGATTGGCTCGGTTCTGCTGTATCTCGGCTCCCGTCACCAGCGTGAAGAGTACTGTTACGGCGAGGAATGGGAAGCCTACCGTGCCGCAGGGGTGATCACTATGATCGGTACCGCATTCTCGCGTGATCAGCCGCAGAAGATCTATATCCAGGACCGGATGCGTCAGACTCTGCCGGAGATCATCAAGGCGTATATCCACGAGAAGGGCGCTTTCTACCTTTGCGGTCCGACTTGGCCTGTTCCGGACGTCACTAGCGTCCTGGAGGAGGCGATTGCTATGGACGCCAAGGCCCAGGGTAAGAAGGTCGACCCGCGCCGTGAAATCGAGCAGTTGAAGGATGAGGGACGATACGTGCTGGAGGTATACTAGATGGAGCCAAGTCTAGTCGCAAGACTTTTTCTTGCAACGGTTTTTTTTGCTATGATTGTGCTATTGTCATGAAGTTTGACAAGCGTTTTTGTCCATAGCGTGCTTATATCTAGTACCCATTCCAATAGAGAGTATTTGGCTTTATTAAGCAATGATACTACTGAGTATATTAGACAAGCTTATGAATAGTAAACCATCAACGTCGTATCATTACTCTGCATCTTTCTCTTGAGTGTCCCTTACTGTATAGGTCGAAATTTATGGTGCGATGGCTGAGATGGGGCTCTTCCATTGTTGCGTGAGTTTGTTGCAAAACAGATGTAAACTGCCCGGGAGTGCACACCTGTATCGACTGTGCCATAGTCGAAACAACTCTGTTTAGCAGAAGAAAGAAAAAAAAAAGGAAAGGGGTATATCTCGAAGATCCTATATTCTGTTGCCACCGAAAACAAGAATCCTGGCCTGCAGTAGAACACATGTACAATACGCACAGCACAGCTGGGGATCACAAGAGTAACGAGTGGATAAACCGATCATCGATCATATGTTCACGCATCTGGCAAGATGAAAAAGACTGAGATCATCCAGATACATGACGGTGGAAGGGTATCTAGGGTCGTGAATCGAAGTGTACCCGTCACTGAGAAAGCCTTTCGATGGAGTGGTCGAGGTAGCTGAAGTTATACCTCGCGCCTTGAAGCATGTTAGCCACGTAGCTGACATGACAGTTCGAATTTACGTACCATGTAGGTTCGTCTTTCTCTATGGACGGCGTGGGAACAGCATTCCGGTCCCCGAACGGATTGTCCTCGTTATCGTCGTCATTTTCAGATTCGCTGGCCGTTTCTAGATCGTTGACATTGATCGGAATGGCAGGAGCCTTCCCATGATCTTCTTCAGATGGTGGGTAGATTCTGCTGGATGGCCGTGGCGGTCGTGGTGGCTTGTTGAGGGACAGTCCAACAAACCGGTCCTCCATGGCTCGAATACGGTTTTCAAACTCCTCCTCTTCGCTGTCACTGTCATAGTCCAAGCTCCTGTCAAGCACTTCGAACGCCATCAATGCCGCAACAAGTTGCTCGTTCGCGTTGATCAAGCTGCCCAGGAGATCTCCGCTCTCAATATGTTGGATATACCGGAGGATCTGCCGTCGGAGGGTCTTGCATTTTTCAAATTCGGACATGATCTTCTCGTCTTCGCTTACGCGCTTAACCTCACGGTTGATGAGCTTCAGATCATTTTCTAGATTTGTGGCGGCCACAGATGCTGCAGCAATGGTTTGTAGAATCTCCGGTCTTTCCTTTTCAAGATTGAATGGCTTCATACTGGACCGCTTCTCCTTCTTGGAACTTGACGAGCCAAACGTTGAAGATCGCTTGCTCTTCGTCTTGGTGTTCTTCGGAGAGGTTAGCGAAATAGCAGGGCCGGCCCCAACAGACACGGAGGCCGAATGACCCATTGGAAGCTCCTCGGGATCCTGACGGAGCACTTTCGCCTGCGCTTCGCGCGCAGGTTGTTTGCGCTTTGGGAGTTGCTGATAGAGACTTGTGATGCCCGACATGCCCGGGGTCCCCTTGTAAGTGACAGCCCATTGCGCAAACAGCTGTTGGCATTTCTTCCTGACTTCGGGATCGGACACCGGATCAGTAGCCGCGATCCGGAGTCGTTCCAGGAGAGGTTCGTCTGCGAATTCACGCAGGAATCGGTCACCGGCATTTTGGATGAGGAAATCGAGTATGGTCAACGCGCGCAGCTGTCTGTGAAGGTTTCCATATTTCCTGCGCTTGATTAGTCTCGAATACGAATGCACATCTTGAGGGTTCAACTCTTACAGTTTCTTCCGCAATGCGCGGCTCGCTTCCCTGGGCCCAGTTGCTTGTATCTGAATCGCCTCGATAAGGTCGACAATCCCGCTCGAGTCTTCTATGTCATAATGCTCGCTGGTCAGATTTTCGATCTGTACCGTGACGGCTGTAAACGGTTTCTATCCAGACAGCCCGGATCAGTACACGTATGATGATGAAATTCTCTCATGTGGTGAGCTCACTTCTGATCGGAACATTATGGGCGGTTCTCCAAGCTCTCTGTAAACACCCCGTCCTATGAATCGGCTTCCTCAACTGGTCTCAGGGGATCCCACAGCTGGGGCGGGCGATGATATCCAGCAGCGGCTTGGATACAGGACCGAGGATTGTAGTAGCACTGTAAAGCTCTGATATCATGGTCCGAACCCTCCGATGAAACCGCATTCACCCCGCGCTAGTCCCTCTACATAACACGATGATCGCTGTGGCGTAATTACCGCGCTAATCGTTTCTAGCCTAGCGCTGATCAAGTGGATTCACTGTGCGGCTTATCCACCACACAAATTCCTGCATTATTCACACCTAAGCCCGGGTAGGAATGTACAATTATAAATAATACAGCTGTAAACATTCCGTACAGTAGGGCTCTGCCGGTCAACAATCGTCTGTTTCTTTAGGCATTCTTTCTAAGCAATTAATTTGATTGCGGGCATGAAGATCCCAGATCGTTAGATTCTTGACTTTGTTCGCGGTTGTTCCCTGATTCTAGACACCAGACTCCTCCCAATTTATTGTCCTTCCGGCCCACACCTTGGCTCTGAGCATCGTAGCCCGCCTCCGGCCTCGCCTTCATGCCCCTCACTCACATGCCGTCTTGTCCATCAGAACCTTCCTAGTCGCTAGCACAAAAATGACATACGAGCACGAACGCCGCGTGGCCGAGCTAGCGGTCCAACGGGCCACCCTCCTCACAAAGAAGGTCTTCCATGAGAAAGCTAAGGGCGAATTGGCCAAAGATGACAAGTCGCCGGTCACCAAAGGGGACTTTGGAGCCCAGGCATTGATCATTCAGGCCATTGTCTCCAATTTTCCCAACGACCAGATTGTCGCGGAAGAAGAATCGACGGAATTGCGACAAGATGCCGCTTTGCGACGGGAAATTTGGAATTTGGTGAAGGACATTAAATTGGAAGATGAAGCTAGTGACAAACTCATTGGTGGCCCCTTGCCAAATGAAGAAGCCATGCTCGACATCATCGACCGAGGGAAGTCGCCGGGTGGTCCAACGGGACGTGTCTGGGCGCTGGACCCCATTGATGGCACAAAAGGGTTCCTGCGAGGCGGACAATATGCCGTGTGCTTGGCCCTAATTGAGGATGGGGATGTGAAAGTGGGAGTGATTGGATGCCCGAACTTACCAGTGGATGACTCGGTGCCTCTCACGGCCGACATTGGGAGCCAGCAGACAGACGATAAGGGAAAGGGGGTTCTATTCTCTTCCGTCAAAGGAGAGGGTTCAGTTAGCCGGCCCCTTACTCCTGGAGAGCTCGCACCAAGCAAGCCGATTGCAATGCGGCCTGTCACGAATATTTCCGAGGCAGTCTTTTGCGAGGGAGTCGAAGCGGCGCATTCGAATCAGAGCGACAATGCTGCTGTTGCGCAGCGCTTGGGGATCACTTCGCCCAGCGTGCGCCTCGACTCGCAAGCCAAGTACTGCTCTATCGCTCGTGGCGCCGGCGACATCTACCTACGGCTACCTGTGCGAAGAGACTACCAGGAGAAGATTTGGGACCATGCTGCAGGGGATCTCATTGTCCGTGAGGCCGGTGGGCAGGTGACCGATATCTACGGGAAGCGATTAGATTTCAGCAAGGGCAGGACACTTGCGGAGAATAGCGGTGTAGTGGCCGCCCCGGCAGAGCTTCAGGACCAGGTCATTGATGCCGTGCAAACTGTACTCAAACTAAAATAGGCTTGTTCAAATAGACGTGACTAAGTGAAGAAACCATTGAACATACCACCAGATCGAAAACTCGTAAAAAGTCTACTAATGATACAGCCATAAATGTACAGGTATTCTAACCTAGACCCGAGCCAAACAATCACTTGATCTTCTTGTTCTTCAACCGGATAGTCTCGCCATTTACGAAGATACCCTTGCCCTTGTACGGTTCCGGCTTCCGCCATTGTCGGATCTCGGCCGCGAATTGGGTGACGACTCGCTTGTCGATACCTTCCAGAAGAATGCGGGTTGGCTGCGGTGTGGACGCCTTGACACCCTGCGGCACTCCCAGCTCGATGGGATGCGAATAGCCAACCTTCAGGTTGACGAATTGCTGGCCAGGGTATTGAGGAGCGACAGTTGTCGCGGTTGATTCAATGCTCGCTCGGTAACCGACACCGACAAGACTCAGAATGCAAATGTGGCCTTCTGAAACACCGAGAACATGGTTCTGTAGATGCGCGCGGGTGGTTCCTACGGTGGGCACGGTCAGCAAGACGTGCAAACGACAGATTTCTCCAGCCATCTACCCACCCCACATCGCTCGTTGATGAGGGACCTCGGGATCGTCGACAGTTAGCTTCGCCTTTCGTTGCTCTTGATCATGGGTGATCTTCACAAATGGCGGGATGTTTAATGTCAATTGTCCTAATTGCAGAATTTCCTATCAGCAACCATCTCGAGCCCAGAGTAGTCTTGCGCACGCACCCAACGGGCCATTGACCTCCACGGCCATTTTAGGAATCTCTTTCCCCCTCGCAGGAGCATCCGGCTGAGGAAGATCAATAAATTTGAGCGTGACTTCTGGCGGTATTGAGATTGGGGTTCCGCCTATACGAGACTGCGCCGAGGACGTGGCCGAGAAGCATCTTGTCTGGAATGGTTGCGAAAATGCGGGAACAAGGAAAGTCGGAAGAGAGCTCGTTCGTGTCGGCTCGCGAAGAAGCTGTCTTAGACAGCGAATCGACGCTGCGCGAGTCATGGCGGTTGTGTTCTGCTCAGCTGTCAGAGCAACCTGAAAAATACCAAAAATACTGCTTCGTCGTCCGCGGCCAATACCTGCTCGTTAGGTCACGTGATGGTCCGTCATGAACATCCATCGAACGACACATCTTGCTAAAGGATTCAAATGCGATATACCGAGTCGGCTAGAGCTTTCCATGGTGTTTATTTGCAATGTATATACAATTCATACAAAGTTATTTTGCTTGTCGCATAGAATTTGGCCGGCTGCCTGTCTCTGCCGTCCTCCAGTCTTGCGCAACTTCACTCCTTCCAATTTCATACTTTTCTCCAGACCCCATGCCTCATTGGAAAAGTTCTCACTTGAATGAATTCTTCATAGAATCTCCCCAGCCATGTTCACGAGGATTGTGCTGGCAGAGGCATGCAACTGACATCAGCAGCGTAAGTAACGTCACAGTAGAGTTCAGCATCAACACACTCGGAACAGCCGCAATGATTTGCGCATTCATGTTGCTTGTAATCTTTGCCAGTTTCTCCGCAGCATCATTCCCTGAGCAGGCCACAAAGAGTAAGCTCAAAGATGTCCTCCTGGTGCGAGACTGACAGTCCCCAGTAGCCGAGCCTGGCACACCTGACCTCGTTGAGCTTCTTACTGCAAGGTCATTACAGCATGACAGCGTCTTCTCCAACGCTGTTCAGCTGCTTCAGTCGATGAGATCGGCTCCGTCCTGCAACCGTATTGCTGTTACTAGGCTCTTGGCGTCATGCCAGAGCATTGAAGGTGATGGTCATGCCCAACAGTTGGATGTTCCAGCAACTCTTGATCGTGCCAGATCGATCTATGCCGCTAGGCTCGCTCTCTGTGAGCTCGAAGATGCGGTTACGACAATCCCGGAGGCATGTTCATCACTCAGGGTTACTACTCGCCCGCCCTACCTAGAAGCTGATTCCTTGGACTCTATTTCGTGGGATGTAGTAGAACGATGCCTTCGGGTACTGGAATCTCGACCTCAGTGGTGGACAAGTTACAGCAACAACAGGCAAAACGCGATAGTGATATGCAAAGCCGCTCGCACTGAGATCGAGAAAGATGAAATGCTCGATTTGTATCGTTCACTCGCTGAAAATACAGCTAACCTGAACAAAGCCTTGCGAGACGCTCTCAAGAGCGCCGCGGCGGACAGCGAACGACACAGAGCATATGTTGAGACAACAGAAATTCTCAGATCCGAACTGCTAGATGAGCTTCAGCACCACAGATCCCGTGCACGGGGCTTCCTCATGGATCTTGGGAGCCACGCAGAGGCGTTGATGAGCTCGCTGATGTCGAACTTTGCTCATGTAATGCAAGAAACAATGTCATCTGCCAAGTCTTTGACGGAAGAAGTCTGGCGTTCTTCGGCGGAGATGAACGGGTTGCGCGACCAGCTCTGTCGATTAAGTAACGAAACGCATATGCAGCGAAGTGAGCTGGCGAGAGCATACGAAGCGGACCTGCAGCTGAAGAACAAACTGACCGCCACTATTCAAGAGTCGCTTGACTCGATAGCAACTCAAGGTATCGTGAGTTTATCGGAGAGAATTGTACACATCGAAGGGGCAATGGTCAGCGACAGCGACATCACTTTGAAGCTTGCATTAACAGCGCAACTCAGGACTGGCTAGTTCACCGGCTTTCTGAAATTAAAGAACAGGAATCTGCCATATCCGAGGTAGGATATGCTGTCCGATGAGGAATTGGCTAACAGCACTCAGCATCTACGATCCTTCGAGGCCGAGTTGGCGGAGTCCAGATCCCATGCGAAGGATCTGCTCGATACTCAAACATCTCAAGTCCGAGTAATGAAAACGCATGTAGAAGCACAGAAGCTCCTCGGTGATAGTGCACGAGTAGCCGAAGGTCTGCTTGACAAGGTGGCCGCTAAGGCCGCAAATATTGAGACTATACTCGATGATACCACGGCACGATTCAACGAGCTTCCTCTGCTTGGGATGCCAATCTCCCCATGGACTATTTGCGCGCTATTGCTATGCCTCATGGCGATGCAGAACCCGAAGCTGGCGACCATTCTGTTCTTGAGTGGTGGTAAGTCGACCGCACTTAACGAAAAAGACACATCAACCCTAACTACGGTAGGAATGTTTTTCGCCGTGAGGTTGATATCCAGGCTCATGCCGATGCTTTTTCCGGCGGTCTGGGAATGATGATCACAGGGTCCTATCTGAATCGGCCAGATAATGACGATGATGCCATTTATCTGTTTGATCATTCCGAGATTTTAATATTATACTATACCTATTGGTTACCTCAAACATTTCCGCCAAAAACGAGACTACTCTTACCGAGGACATTGTTAGAACAAACTTTGCCTTCGGGCGTTTTCATTCCTTTTCATGAAGCCAATATCGTACTTATTGCTAACCATCCCAGAACACGCACTAACGCCCCGCCCACGATGCTCCGGCTGTGTTAACACTGTAGCAATTTTTCCGCACAAAGACACTCCGAAACGAAAAAGGGGTATATAGCAACCATAAATAATGACCCGAAAATTGAACAGCCCACAACGAATAGAGACAACACAGTCCAGTCATTTCTCATTACGGAGCGAGAACCTTGACCTTCATCCACTCGCTCGTTCCAACGCCGAGGTTCAGTCCGTTCCGCGCCCACCATTCCCGCACACGCTGTTCCGCACCAGACGATGGGTCGGCATCCTCGAGTGCCTCCTCGATGTCGCAAGTCTTGAATTCCACGCGCAGGCCGCTTCGTTTCCACCACTCGAGGACATGATCGTGGCCGTTGCGCGTGGCGCCGACGAGGACCTGGTGATCGAAAATCATCTTGGGCCCCTTGAGGCGGTGCCAGAGGGACAGTACATGGACGTGGCCGTGGGTGCTGGCAATGCGGGCCACGGACTCGGAATGCGAGTAAGGGATTCCAGACGCATCCCACCAGGCGAGCGAGTCGACGCTGCCGGATTGCGCCGCCAGGAGGACCGACTTGCCAACCTTGAGGGGGATGGGGTTTTCCGGGGTTGAGTTTGCGGAAGCTTGTTTCCACCACTCGAGTACAGCGACTTTGCCCTCGGCACTGGCGGATTCGAGGGCGCGCTCCGTGTAGCGGAGAGGGAGCCCTGAGGTTCGCCACCATTCTAGTACATTGATGAATCCGGCTCGGGATGCACCGTCGATGGCATCGGCGAGGTATTCTTTCCTTGGCAGAGCAGAGTCTCGCCACCAGGATAAGATGTTCGGATTGCCGTAGATCGCGGACGCACGATAGGGAAGGTCGTTCAGTCGCGTCGTGGTCAAAAGAAGATCGAGATGATTCTCGGCTAAATACGTGAGGATGTCTGTCCTCGAGAATTTCAGGATCAGATGGCAAGCAAGGTCCGACAGGGGCTTCCAACGAGGCAACGCTTCGATTCGGGACTTGATCGCCGCAAATGATCCGCGGAGAATCGTGTATTCTAACGATGCAGGTGCCGACATCTTCAGTATATGAGGCTGCCACTCTTTGGGGACAGGTAGTCGAGTCGGAATTCCAACAGCTTTGGCAATCTCCCAGTCGCCCAGATGATCTTCAAAAATGGTCAACCAGATCTCGAGTGGAAGAGACCTTGGACTTCGCGTTTGCTGCTTCTTTTCGACAGTCTTGACTTGCTTGTCAGGGAGCGCCTTTGGATGCCCAGCTTGTTGGCTATCGACGTTTTCTGGGTGCGACGACATCTCCTCTTGTATCGAGGACGTCGATTTGTTAGACGTCGGGCCTAATGCCTGACGAATTACTTCTTCGTACTTGTCTTTCCCATCCCATTCTATTTGGGTAAATTCCTCCAGGTGATCAAGTTTCCACAGAAGCGGAGGAATGGTAATAACCCACGGCCAGTATTGTTTCAGCTCTCGAAGTTGTCGGTTAGTGAGTGGATTCTTCCACTCAGCCACAGTCATCCCTGGAACAACCATTACAGACTTGCTCGAATCCCAGCATCGTAGGAGGGATAGTGTCAGAGTGCATGTAAGGCCCGAGAGCATCGAGGCGAGAGTGCCGGCGTCAATCGGCGCAACAATGAGCAGGTCCGCCCACGCACTCAGTTCCGCAGCCTTTGCCCGTAGCCATTTCCGCTGTCCTGGCTTCATCTCAAACATATTCCCATCCACCGAATCCGTATAGTGCGGGATCTTGCTCGCGCCGGTTGAGATTGTCGACGGTTCCTCGTCGGTGATCAACCGTAACTCGACATCTGGATTCTGCATCAAGACGGGCAGGAAATGTTCCGCATAGGCGCTCTCCGTGGAGAGTAGCACACGTCTTCGGCGGCCTTGGACCCCCAGCTGTTGGACGTGCGACGATACCATCGTAATCGTGTCTGTACTTGTTCCAATGCTTTCGCTGGAGCTTGTACTGTCGACATCGAACTCGCCATTCGCCAGAACTCGTCTTTCGCGCACAGTCTGCTTGACAACGCCCTTGGTTCTAGCCGTATCACTTGATTTTTCTTCCAGAGAGACAGCCATTTCGTTGGGTACCGGCTATACTCGGGCAAAAGGACGGATTCCGGGTTGGGTCGATGCTCTGAGTCGAAGCACAATGAAAATTGGATCAATCCACACGATAACCCTCCATGCAACCCCCTTGCAAACAGACAAGTATTGAACTCCGATTATAAAATGAGAGAATTGGGTGTACTGATCTGTAGTCCAAAAGTGTACTTGGGCACACTCTGGCAGCTTAGCTTCGGGAGCGGTGAGATTGGCTAGTGAGCACTCGGGAATCCCCACTAGGTTATGCACGAGCTGGCTCTTGAGATCATCAGATCAAGGCCAGCCATGTGAGCCAAGGTAGCGCGCATCGCCACGTCGGCCCGTCGGTTTGGCGCATTTAGCGGTCGACAGAGCCTAGGACGGTCCGAGTGTCGCCACCCGACTACTTTATATCCATCCATCGGCTGGGTTCCAGGCGGGATCGAAAATCGACGACACAGGAGACGGACTCCTGGGCAATGACAATAACAACGTGCTCATTCCTTGCCTGGTTTATGGAAGCAACCCCCTGCGCTTGGGCTACTCGAGTCGATGCCTTAGCATGGGTGCAGGATTCCAAGTTCGTACCGGTTATCGGCGGTTAAAGAAGTAAATTACATTCTCCGTAACGGAGTACATCGAACACATATGGCGAGATCTATCATTTTTCCATTTATAGCGTAGTTCATTCACTATTCGGTGGATTGTCACCAATCATATGTCGTGTTCGAAAGCGGTTGCATAACTCCTGCTTCTCATTGGACAGACTGCCATACCAGTCACTCCAAGTTCGTCACATGCGATACAAAGAATTACGCAATGGTTACGGAGTTCATACGGACTACGAAGTATGGGTACAGCATGCCCATATTCGACAACTGAGCATTCTTCTGATGGCATGATGATTGCTCTATGGGGGATCAATTCTATATCTAGGCGGGGTATATGATATGTACAGGATCGATTTATCCTTGTCATCGACTCATCGGCGAGCCAGATTGCTATGCAACGTATGCTGTCTCATGGCAGTACTGGTAAGACCCGAAGTAACAGCTAGCACCAGCATCGTGACGAAGATAGCACGCAACGCATCCATGTAAGCGTCGCGCGCCGAGGCCTGCAAGTCATCCGGCAGATTCCAGACCTCATCGAGGCTATCTCGCAGACGCGCAATCAAATCGCTCGCTCCTTCATGATCGCCTAGTCGAGACCACAGACCCCATTTGAGGACATTCTGGAACACGGCGGATGCGATGGTAATGCCGATTGTGCTCCCCGTACTCCGAAAGGCGTAGGACGCCGAGGTAACCACCGAGTGGAAGTGGTGGTCCACCGCTGCAATCAACGCGACGAGTGTGATGGTGAGCATCGCTCCGTAGCCGAAGCCAAGGAAGAACAGATATACAAATGCCAGCCACGGCGGTGACTGCAGGCTGAACGTCGAGATTGCTGCTGTTGATGCGATCATCAACAGTAGAGTAAAGTAGTTGAGCTTTATGTATTTGCCGGTCAGGCGCATGACATAACCTGAGCCCAGTGAACCGGAGGCTGTACCCACCGCCTGTGGGATCAGCCGGACACCAGCAGCCGTTGCAGAATATCCTTGGACCTGGAAGTAGACGGGAACATAGAAGAGCAAACCAAATACAGCCATTGTCGCGAACCAGTTTGTGAGACAGGCGGCACCAACCGTCCGGTCAAGCAAAAGCCGCACCGGAATTACGGGCTCTGAAGCTACTTGGTCTTCCACATAGACGAAGATCGCCAGGAAGATAGCAGATAGTGGCAGACTTGTCAACACCAGAGGGTGGTTCCATGGCACTTGATTCCCGCCTGCGTTGAGCCCGAGCAACAACAACACCAGAGAGGCAAGGAGGGTAAAGGCACCCAGAAAGTCAACGCGCTTGAGGCGCGACTTATCTGTCTCCTTGACGGGTATCTTGACTGTGAAGAATACGAGTATTCCAGACAGAATCACGAAGGGGACCTGAATCAAGAACGCCCATCTCCAGCCAATGGAATCGTTGATGAAACCTCCGAATACACCACCGAGACCCATTCCGGTACCGTAGCAGATATTTCCGATGCCCTGCCATACGCCTCGTCGACGAAGGGGAACCAGATCCGACGTGACAAAGGTCGAGATGGCCGTGAGACCACCGCCGCCAATTCCAGCTACTACTCGGCCAAAGATCATCACCCATTGTTGTGTCGCAAGACCACAAATTAGATTTCCCAATGCAAAAAAGATGTTAGAGAAGACCAAGCCTGTACGTCGGGAGAAGATATCGGTCAATTTCCCGCTCAATGGCTGGAATGCAGCGTTAGAGATGAGATAGGACGTTGCGATCCACGAAAGTAGTGACAGTGAATTGAATGACGAAGAGATCGCGGCCGACAATGTCGCGACAACGGTGGCGTCCAGCGCGGCCAAAAAAACTCCTAGCCAGATGCTACCCAGTACCAGCACGAGCTCCCGTGTGCTGGGTTCCTGGGCAACGGGAGCGCCGTTGGCATCGTTCCGTTCGGGCTGTTGCTCGACGTCCTCGCGCAGCAGAGGCGTCTCCTCGGTAGGAATCGGGGGGAGCAGCGTGAGGCCATCCCTCCTTGGTTCTTGCGATTCCGATTGTTCGATCGCCATCCTACAAGCGAATTGATCGAGAAAAGTGGTGTCACGGTGCGTAAGGTCAGTGCGGTGGTTGATAACGGAGCGGAGATAACGTCATCTCATCGGCGACTGACGAATCGTGCCGAAAAGGACACCATTTTCGTTCAGTGAGATCGGGTTCTGCAGTATGGCCGCGGGAATTTCGGTTTGTGATTCCGCGATCTGGTTTTGCTGGAGTTCAAGAACGGCGACGATTTTGTGGGCTATGTGCGTCTGCCGAGGCTAGGCATTGATCGAAGGCTGGATTTGATTGCCTCCTTCCAACATCATAGGTCTTTGACAATCGAGTTAATCTACCATTTCCACGAGACACCGAGTATGAAGATCTACATGATGATAATTCTTATGGCGTTGATTCCCCCAATGATGACGTCTGTGCCCAATATCGGAAGTTTCCCGGTGTGAATGGCATGTCTCTATATAGCTCGCATTAACTACTAGAATGTGAACTTAAAGCCATCTATATCTGCTTTGAGAATCCGACGGTATTGGTAGTTTAGTCGTAGATAGAAGTCATGTCTGGGATCTTGCAGTTAACTCGACATATTATGCCCAAGAGGTACTCGCCTCGATAGCTGGCGGGATCTGGTCAACATCGCCTCATCTCACCCAAAAAAAGGGGTCATGGAGTACTGAACCCAGAGTTGATCATCCGTCTCATTTTTGAAGCACTAGAAGCCACCATTAGCCCTCATGCTGGTACCTGTAGGAGAGTGAAACACACCCTCCATAACCCACCGACGCTCTCATCAAGAGACGGCGCGAAGACATTATTGATGTAGCAGAACACAGAGTCTGTTTCCTGGCAGTCCAGCTTCTTCCGGAGAAAGTTGACCACGGTTTCGAACTTTTGCGACGCGCTGACTTTGAAGACGGCCTTTCGCAGAATCGGGGCTGAAGGGAGCGGTTGGAACCGAATCGTCACTGTCGTCATGAGCGGGCCTCCTCTGAAACACGTTGCCCGTTCGATTAATCGTACCTTTGCCAGAATCAAGAGCTTCCGCATCAGCTAAAGCTTGGTGCGCATCTCGCGGCAACCCGGTCAAGATGACCGATGCCGATAAGGTCAGCGGCAGATCGGCACCGTGCTCCTCGTCGGGAATCGGAGCGGTCACATTGCCGGACTCTGTAGACGTTCGGGGACTGTTTCGCGGCCTATGAGGTAAACCGGAGGAGGGCGTTGACTGTTGTGAGGAGTCGCGGCGACCGTTGTCGCCATCTCCCGGCTCAGGAGGGTCCATTGCGTCTGACTAGTAACGTTGGCAATCACTGAATGCCCATGTTCCGTCGACGTGGACATGTGTGAAAGCCCGACATCAGTTGGGCTCTTGGCTGCGATTGGCCCTGGACGTCCTCTCAGGTCTCAGTTGGGCAGAGGGACAGTTTGAACCTGGCAAGATGAGCATTTCTATTCATCCTCAACTCCAACTGGGAGTCATACTCTGGCTACGACTGGGTTTGGAATCCGAGCAAAGAGACTCCCTCGTGCAGCTTACAGATACCGGAAAGGTTACTTGCAGGAGTGGGTACGCGTCATATCATGATTAGGTTTCGCTATGGGACTCAATCCAGGCAAGCTAATTTGGTCGATTAAGTTGATATCGAGGGGTCTATGATCAACTGGAAGCCATATTTGTTGGCCTGTCATGAATGATGATGATCCGGTGATTCGCTGACTCTTCCCGTCCATGCTTTATACTGTATTCGTACAGGGACTGTATTACAGTAAGTTACGCCGATCGAAACCAGATAACTGTAATCTGCGGAGAACATGGCATCATGAGAGGAACAATCACATGATCGTCCCACCGGAATCGGTGATTCGATGGAGCGAATCCAGACGGGAAATAGAGGGGATTTCCGTGGCAATCCGGGTCCAATTTGAGCATCAGCCCGACCTGATTGGTGCTGTGAATTACAAGAGCCAGTGGGGGTTCATGAATGAGCCACGGCGGTTCCCAATCCGTCGCCAAAGATTACCGTACGACGGATGAATACTGTAATATAAAGCCATTAACTTTCCCATATCGGTTAGGCATAATCCGTCCATACGTGTAATTACAAATAATACGCCGGAATCCAGACCTGGCCCAGTCACCGATCGTACCTCATGGATACAAGCAACCGGAGAACAAGTGACTCCTCAGCTTATCGTTCCCCAGTTCAACTTTCGGTCCTGTATTTCTCTCTGATTCCTTCTCCTTTCACCTCCAGCTCACTCTTCTTCCTTCCTTGCCAGCTCTTGCTCATGTTCTCACTGTCTTCGGCTTCTCCGAACGTCGACAGTCCTCCATCGTTGCCCCTCACCTCGCCACCTTGAGAGACGTCTTGCGCTTCAAACCCTACTAGTTCACCGAGCAGGAATTACGAAACCTCCCTTTTTTATTGCACGGAATACGAAAGCCAGTGTCCGTACACTCTCGCCACCATGAGCAGCCCGAAGCGGAGAATCGAGACAGATGTAGGTGCATGCAGGTCAATACTGCATGGGAAAAGAGGCTGACTGATATCCCCTTACTAGGTCATGAAGTATGTTGCTCTCGGAATGGTCGCGTGACTGTCGTTACTAAGTAGTTGCAGGTTGTTGATGAGTGACTATGAAGTCACTCTAGTCAACGACAATAGTGAGTACACTTGAGCAGCCGAGCTTATAATTTGAGCTAACGTTGGTCTGTAGTGTAAGCTCTGCACTGCCGACGATTTACCGGGTTGGTGGACTTTATACTTACGGAGCACGACGCAGGCAAGAATTTTACGTGCGATTCAAGGGTCCTGAAGAGAGTATGGATAGCCCAATTTATCGTTTCTGACAAATATCTAACGGGGAACAGCTCCGTTTGCCGGCGGGCATTGGAAGATCCATGTCGAACTACCGGACCAGTACCCGTATAAGAGCCCAAGCATCGGTTTTGTCAATCGAATCTATCACCCGAACATCGATGAGCTGTGAGGACGACCGGTTCTGCAAGCATGGGGAGTGTGATACTAATTACTTCCACAGGTCGGGGTCCGTGTGCTTGGACGTCATCAACCAGACCTGGTCACCAATGTACGACATGATCAATATCTTCGAAGTTTTCCTCCCACAGCTCCTCCGATACCCGAATCCTTCGGATCCATTGAACGGCGAGGCAGCGGCGATGCTCATGAGAGAGCCGAAGAGTTATGAGGCTAAAGTCCGAGGTACGTCTCTACGTTGGAGAACCCACTGGGCAGGACCAAAACTCATCGATCCGTTGCAGAATACGTCGCCAAATACGCCACCAAAGAAGCCGTCGACGACACCGGCGAGGATTCAGAATCTGAAGATGAGCTGAGCTCAGTAGGCAGCTACGAGTCTGGCGGCGAAGAGCCTGCCGGGACAATGGATGACGTCTGAATACGGCATTTGCTTCCATATACAGCTCTGGCTCTTATCTGTTGAATCTGTTTTGTCGTTTTCCATGATTCACCCCATACACCTCGGTCGACCAGCGGGCGTTTTACTGATTTCATCATATCCGGTTTGGAGTGTATGTCTTTGGGTTTGCATATTTTATTATTCTATTCTTCCCTCCCCCCCACTTTGTCGATGATCCTGTCGTCCATCGTGAACGATGCTGAGCGGCATATCGAATCTCAACTCATGGACAACTCAGGCGTTCTAACGTGGGAGAGATCAAATCGGAACAATCACTGCTCTCCGCTGTCATCGTTCATTCCTCGACGTGTGGGAACTCGTTTTGTCTCTCTGGTGGTTCGTTTGGCTTTAGGAAACGGTTACAGTCTGTCGATAGCCTTACATCTGCATAAATTTACAGGGGATTTGCAGAAAGAAGTCAGGAATCCTTACATTTTAGACTTGCTCATTGCAACATTTTCCAGTCCAACAAATGTCACAGAGAACTGAGAATATGAGATCGTGACATAATATACAATTTTTCGAGCAGTATGTGCCCAAAGTAGTAAGAAGCAAAGGGAGTGTGTATGTAATATGTACGGTGCTGACATGCAATCGAGGTCTCGTGCTGTCTATGACGAGCTGGCGAGAAAAGGAAAAGAAGCGATCGGAATGTTCCCAAGGGGATGGATGCTGGTCATATCGGTATGCAAGCAACGGGCAAAAAAGAAAGTCTATGTGCATGTTCAGGTGACTCTCAGGACACCAAAAAAGTCGTTGTCATTATCCTCTGCCTTCTTCCCTTTTCCGGCTCGTTGCGGCGAGATAACAACCTCGCCCCAGTGCTTCGGAATCGTTGCGAGTTTCTTCGGGCCCGCGGCGTTGGACGATGTTGGACGAGAATCAGCGGGAGTAATGGTGCCATCTGTTGTGCTGGCTACGGCGGTGACATCACTCGGGACTCGTAGAGAGGTTGTAGATCCGTTCTGCCGTAGTGCTGCCTGCGGTTGCAGCTGCGGTTGAGGTTGGAGAGCCCAGATATCTATGACAGAGCTGGATGGAAGGATATGTCAGTCCACTGCTGCCCATGTAATACTAATCTAATCATCTTACTCCGATGCTCGTTGGCAGATAGTCTCCAGCGCTTCCCTCTCCCGTTTCACGTCCTCCGGGTCATCCCGTGGATGATTTGAGTGGTTGACGGAGCCGTATCCATAGCCGGCATACATATCATCGTCGAGCAGTCGGGCCGACTCGGACTATGCGCGATTAAAGCGAATCAGTATGCATGATTCTTGTATCCCGCGGTGATTGTGAAGAGAATACGAACATCATGATTGTCTCGGCTATTCAAACCAAGACAAGACAGACAGGCGCCCATTTAGTCGGTGGGTGGAAGTAATGATATCTTCCCGTCTAGAAGGGGGTTCCAAAGTAGCGGGCGGAGAAGAATACAACGGGACTCGCCTCGAAGCCAGTGTTCCTGGACGGCCGGAGAAATGGGATTATGAATGACATTCAAGTCGGCGGAAAAACCAAGGGCAATTCCGCGCGCGGTGGCATTGTAAGGGAGTGTCTGGTCGCAGTTTCAATGCGGAGGAGAGGGGAGAGAAAAAGCGCTTTTGCAGATACGCTGATGTCGGAGAAAGTGGCAGGGAGAGATGGTCCGTGCGCATGCCCTGATCGTTATCAGATGAACATTTCGGCTCGATAAATTTCTCTAACCCTCCAACTCAGTCAAATTCTCTCCACGCCGATGCTTCCATGATGTGCCAGGATAATAGAACAATCAATCCCGGGCCCGTAGTATAGACTTGACAGCTGACTCGTCAACTCTTGTCTGAGCGACTGTCATTGGCATTGAGGATACCTCACACCTATCTTTTGATCCCATCAACATGTTCGAATTACCTCAAGCAAAGACGTGTGCAATTGTCCCATTGGGTGATTTCATTTCCTGAAGCTGACAGATTCGATCACAGAGTCCGTCGTGACGAAATCGTCTCGCCGCCACCGTCATCCCCACCGTCTCCAGACATCAATGTACAAAACGTCGACGATCGCGAAGCTCATGCGCTGCTGGGAAAGCTTCTCGGCTTCGAGACAGATACCTTTGACGTGAGAGAACCGGAAGAAAAGGTAGATGGAGGTGTCACTGGGAACGATAGCAACAAGAGCAGAGCAGAGGAGCAAGAAGATGAGTTTGAATTTCGCCTCTTTGGCTCATCAGTAGCCACTGCATCCAAATCGGACAGCGCTGGAGACATCAAGACACAGAAACTTCGGATCCGCGTCCGGTCACCTACACCTGCAGAGATCAGCCCAGATGATGGGGGTTTCCTGGTTCCATTCAGAGGATGGTATCACTACGTCACTACTCCTGAATTACTCGATCGTCCTCTCGGAGACACCCGCTATGTGGAGATACAAAACAGGAAGAGGAAAGAGTATGAATCTGTTGCCGTGTCAGGAGAAGATGTTCTGAAATGGGCACGAGTAGAGGCACCAGGCTGCCATCTACCTTGGCGGGTAATTCATATACCAAGCAGCCAAGATCGTACTCGAGATGTTTCTTCAGGGACAAAGCCGGATACAAGGGATGATGGTGGAACAACGAAGAAGAAAAAGAAGAAACCAGGAAAGAAGAGAAGGATTATTCTTCGCAAACGTCTGGCAGCGGCAGAGCTGGTAAAAAAAGCCGAGGCGGAAAAGAGGCACGAGAAGAACAGGGAGAAAAGAATTAAAAGAAGGCAGAGAGAAAAAGAAAGAAAAGCTGCTGCAGCGGCGGCTGCAGGGCAGTCATCTACTAGCATTCACCCGGGTGATGCTCCGGTGGATAAGAACAAGGATTAATACCCTTTCTCTATTGCTCATGAAGTCACAAATTTCGATGCTTCGAGAGGGTAATCAGAGCATTCAAAGAAGTCAATCAACGAAACTTCAATGACCATCACCTCTTCTGCTCGTTCACAATCCTTTCGAATCCCGCCAATTCTTCGGGGGAAATCGGGTATGTGTGTTCCTCATACGGGAATTCCCTGGCTTTGACTTCGTTTTTGAACTGCTCAATCCCGGAAAAAGCCTCGTTCCAAACATTCCCGTACTTCTTGACAAACTTGGGCACATGTCGGCCGGGCGGCAGGGTTCCCAACATGTCAATTTGGACAAGCACCTGGCCAGAACAGCCCTTGCCAGCACCGATGCCGATGGTGGGAATCTGGAGTTTCTTTGTTATTACAGCTGCGATCTCGGCGGGGATTGCTTCCAGAACGACCATGAAGGCGCCAGCTTCTTGAACAGCGTAAGCGTCTTCCAGCAGTTTCACGGCACCTGACACCGATTTCCCTTGCACGCGGAATCCGCCCAGCGCATGCTGTCTCTGTGGAGTCAGACCAATGTGCGCAACGACTGGTATTCCGGCTGTGGTGATGGTCTTGATAGTGGGAGCTGTTTCGATGCCACCCTCGATCTTGACAGATTGCATGCGGCCTTCTTTCACCATTCGGATAGAAGATTCAAGGGCTTGCTGTGGTGAGAGTTCATGGGATCCCATGGGCAAATCACCGACCTGTGCACAGCATTAGCTACGGTATCCATATAGGAATTAAACTCGTGAAGCTGCCCATACAGTGAAGGCAGACTTAGCCGCTCTAGCTACGCTCCGACAGTGTAGAATCATATCGTCTAGCGTCACCTCATTCGTATCCTCCATTCCCAGCGCGACCATGGCCAAGCTATCACCGACTAAGATCATATCCATTCCGGCACGGTCCGCGACAAGCGCCGACGGAAAGTCGTGCGCCGTGAGCATCGTGATGGGCTCACCTTGCCTGTAGAGGCTTCGGAGCGTGTTGATGGTCACTTTCTTGCGCGGTTTCTCTGCCGACGGATCAAACGGGGAGTGTGAGCTCCAGCGGACCAGATTCAGTCGTGACAGGCAGTCCGGGGACCGCAGCATGCTGGGCGACATGGAGGGTGCTGCATTCCCAGCAAGAATGCGCCTGCTGAATCTGCCAGCGATCGCAACGCGCAAAGCGTGTCGCGAGAGAACCCATGGGGCGGCCATTCTTCAACCGATTTTCGAACGTGCTGAAAGGAAAATGAATGTGGTGATCGGAAACTGAGTGACTGGAGCAAGCTCTTAGGTAGGTTTTCACGCTTCCCGATTTGCAGTCCCACACTAGGTATGTGTCAACAAACGGTCACCGATGCGGCCAACGGCTTCTCCAAGCGTTGAGCAGCAGAGAAATATCCAACTCCGTAGGCAGAAACCGTCTGCGCATGTTTGTTCCTATATCGGCGAAAAGGATGTTTTCCCCGTGCTGTACTGTACTCGGTAGATTTCAGTGCAGTCAGTCAGGTGTTCTGATCTAGCCGCACCTTTTCTGTTCTCCACCTGCCCACCCACACAACCATGATGTCATAGGCCCTGAACTCCAGATTTTCTCCAGATCCTCCAATCACCCGACTGAGCGGTTCTGAATGGGATTGCAAATTGCGGACGCATTCGGCAGGGCAAACTTGAAGGGCTCGGCCTGATCTGATCATTTGGCCGATGCACTGGCGATTTTCGGTCGTTTGAATTGACGAGAGGCGGCACCTGTCATAGCCGAGGTTTCATCCCCTTAACAGCGACGGGAAGCGTCCGGCCGACTTTGACAGCCTGGTGAATGCGTGTAACGCTTTGGACTCCTGGAGCCTTTGGTGAGAAGCAGGAGAATTCGGCAATCAGGCATGGCGGACGTCGGCTCGGCCCGGCTCGTGATATTGGCACGGTCACAGGCCAGGGAGGATCCGGCATGCCGCATCTTCACGATCATCTTGAGCGTCCACAAGTTAAGAGATCAAGCTCGAGCTGAAGCATGCAGGTATGACAGTTGGTGTGAGGTCGTCCAGGCCATCATGTTGCAGAAAGAAGCTGGGCAGTCTCGGCGTATTCCAGTGATTCTGGAGTATTCTTAAGAGTGTCAAGGCAAAGGACACTATGAATCAATCATGCAGGAGGAAAAAATGAGCCGAGAATAGAACAATCTAGTGTTTAGGTAGCTATCTGTCTACGCTCTCCATCTCCTGAAGTTCCATTTGTTCGTTTAGTCGTGATCCATGGACGACTAGCATCCAATGGACCACCATGAACACCCAGTGTTCCAAGACAGCTCACTCGCTTATCAAACACCTCATCCAGCGGTGCTGCCGGTACACTGCTGAAAGGTGCAAGCCATCATCTTTTCCTTCATGGGAAAATGGCTCATTGACTCGGGAGGCGCTTCGGTTTGGACATTTTAACTTTGCTAGCAGCCGATGGCTGTGCATAGGTTATTGCATGGAAGACAAGGCAAACGCTCGTGTTGCTGCCAGAAGACTGAGCACGCGTCCGAAGTCTGGATGTATCTACTACTTCTTGGCCAGGGCACATCCAAGCTGAACACTGCGCCTGACCATGCGGCTCTTAATATCACGATCGCTTCTGAACCCAATTGACAGTTGGCCCGAGCTCCTTGGCAGATGTGAAGCTATTCCCATTTGAACAATTTAACAGGTAAATTTCTGGCTGTGTCCTGACTTATCCAGAGATGAATCGAATCTTAATATAAGGTTAGTGAGTTTTAGTTTGTTAGTTTCGCCAGAATACACAAATCACAGGCGTCGCTTCATGCAAGTTAGACCATGCGGGTCGATGGCATCAAATCAGTGGATAGAAAATACGAGGCCGAGATCTGCCACCATGGGTTTGGATTTGGATCGTCAGTTGCTTTTTGTAATTCCCCATGCAGGTTCAGCATCGTCAAGGATCATGCAAGTCGTGAACGGGCAAAAAGGGACCATGAGTAAACAGAATATACATTGTGCCCCAATGCCCAGACCTCCTAGGGATTCAAAAAGACTTCAATCTCTCCCTGCCCTCAGGGAAGCTCGATAGTCTGCGGTAAAATCCTCTTAAGAACGCTCGTCATCCGGGTTCTTACTAGTGTATGCCCGCCATCCACGAACTCCCTCCTGAATCCTGATTCTGTTCCCTGAGTGTAGCCACCATGGTGGTGAGACTCAGCGATCTCGACGTCGCCGACGTCTCGGGTATGATCGCAGCAGCGGTCGCTGTGAGTAAGTAAACACACGATCGAAATGTAAAAGGTATATCCAAGGTAGCTGACGACATCGCGTGCCAGTCCAAATATTCATACCCCTTGCGTTGCCTCTTATTCTACTAGGCGTTTTGAGGGACGAGCAGGCAAGCGCAACTACAACTTCTGCCGTGTCATGGTACAATTCCATGGCCCAAATGAGAGAGTTCATGATCTTTCTCACAAGGCTGTAGGTCTGTAATTGGACGCTTTCTCCATTCTTCGCGATGGCCAACTCTCCTTTACGCGGACTCGGCTGCGATTCGGGGTGTTCCCAGGCACATTCTATTCATTACGCGAATGAAAACAATCCTCGCCGTGCTGACTGCGATTGCGGCCGTGGTCACTCCGCTGGGTCTCTATGAAACCATTGTCGAAAATGACGAATGGACGGAGAACGTCTCATTCCACTACATCGAAGACCCGTCCGAATTCGGATACGGGACACCAGAGCGAATGGACCTGCCCTGGAGCCGCCTGTGCGGATTTTACGTTCCAATGCAGTGCCCGAACTCGTTCAGCAACGTGACCACAGTCTCCAATGAAACCCACATTTCTTCCCATATCGAGCGGCTTGACACTCGTGTACCGCAGTACGTGATCGATGCATTCCAGAGCGGTCTGAAGGACCAAGAAGATTCCGTTTCCAGTATCTTTGATATTCAGTCGCGGTCCTACACTTGGTCCACGGCCGATGACCGTATGGGGAATACCGCGTGGGACCAAGGACGACCATACCCAATTTCTACTTTCCGCATGCTCAAAAGCAACGTCCTTGCCAACGACTATCTTGCAGTCGAAGGTCTTGTTGTCGACATGAAGAACGGGGGAATTGGATTCCGCAACCACAGTGCCCCGCCGCGGACTCCATATGGGAGCACTTGGTCTGAGGATCTTCTCTTCATTGAGCCAGAAACTGCGTGTGTTGACACGAATTTGACGATTGACTTTATGATCCCTAGATATACTAGCGAAGAAACAGCTTCCTTCACCTATACCGATCTTGTGTTGACCGACCGCGGCGGATTTGCGAATCTGAACACGACATATCCTACGTACGAGACCACGAATACACAGCACAACCCACAGCTCCGGGAGAGAGCTTATAAGGGCGCCTGGTTCAACAATGCCTTATCGATGGCATTCCTGAACGTGACGAATATTAAGAACGAAAGTGACCCAAATTCCAGGGCATTCTCTTATCTGAACTCACACGTGGGAAAGCAATTCCCGTTGATGTCGAAGAGCGGCAGACAGACTCCCCATCTTATACTGAGTGTTAATGAGCTCCGGATCAGCACTCTGTTTGGGAGATATCTGGATGGCTTGGACGAAGGGATAGAAGCACGGAATGGCTCGATATTGAATGTGACAATTGAGGGTGAAGAACCGCTGTATTCCAATCCATTCAACATCACTTTTGAGGACGACTTCTCCTTAGCCAGTAAGTTGACGTTGGTGGTACGCGAATTTCATGTCTAACAGAGCATAGATACTCTGTGTTCCGGCAAGGGTGGTGCGGATGCCGCAAATCTCGACAACTTTGCCGCTGAATGTGGGTTGGTGTACGGCGCCCCGAGCCGGTTGGATAACGAGTCGTCGCCGATCGTCTTCGAACCTGGCAGCAAGTGGTCGATTCCGATGTACTCTTGTATCATGACGGCTAAGGCGACGATTAAAAGGGTGACCTTTAAATTCAATGGAACCGATGATTTGTCCGCCCTCAAGGTCACTGAGATCAACGACAAAGTCTACCCAAACGAAGAATCCAAGCCTCTTTGGGGAGTTGAGCGCTCGGATTCAGACCTCGCAGATGTCAGGCCACTATGGGGCTTGGTTTCCAGTCCGGATCAAGGCAATATCAGCCTGTACACGCTGCGTAAGGAGTCGCTATACCTTCCTGGATACGCGGATGGCTTCGTGAGATTCTCCCCCAACGGAGGTCTGCAGAATCTTCCAGGGGTTGATTTCTACGTAAAGGGAATCACGAGTGTGTTCCAAGAGGCAGACTCAAGTCAATATCTCCCGGACTACACGGGATCAATGAACTTGGCCATGAATCGCCGGTGGCAGGAACTTTCCAAGTCTGCCAACACGACCGCAAAGATTCTGAACCTGATCTGGACCGATGTGTCCGCTAATGGTGTCGTTGGTACCAGGGGCTTGCACGGTGCGATAGTGCAGGATTCTTCTTCAAATTTGGAAAAACGAGACATGGAAAAGTCCGGGCCGGCGTCTAACACTCCGCGTGTGAGATACATGGAAAGACGGGTTCGTTATCGCTGGGCCTACGCCGTTCCAGCGCTGATCGTGCTCGTCCTGACCGCCATCATTGCGTTCGCTACACTCTTCTTTGTCCTGATCGGTCGGGCCAGCATGGCTCGGATGCGCCAATACCTCAACAAGACGTCCCAGGGCCGGATCCTCACGACCTATCTCTACGGCCAAAAGGGAGAGATGTTTGCGTCGGCGCCTCCGACATCGCCTAAACTCGCGCGGACTTCAACAAGAAGATGGGTGCAGAACGTGGGCAAGAACCCCGTCACTGTGGCTGAGGCACCGAATGATTCCCTTATCATTAATGGGCCTCAAGCTGGCCAAGCACAACCCTTGCTGCAGCCGAATCCGATGATGCAGCCACAACCATACCAACCAGGTCCGTCTGATGGTAATGAGAAATGATGTACATAGGTTTTCGTGTCTCATTTTTTTTTTAAATTCACTTACGGAGTACGTAATGCTGGACATTGTTTTCCATGACATGTCTCTTTCACCTGCCTTGGGCATAACATAAAAGGGACACCTCATTCCTCGAAGAGGGGTTCGTTTGATGCCGGAATAATCCTCGCAGTCAAGTCAGGCTCCTCTGGAAAAGTCTTGTCGAACGGCCACATTGGCCGGCGAATTCGCTGGTGGCCCAAGTTCTCAATGTCTTGGTCAACGCCGCCTGGAGTGAGAGCCAGCATCCAGTTCGCCGCCATATCGTGCAGTTCTGGTTCCAAGTATCCAATTTTGACGATGACAATATCCGCGCTGCGCGGATTGAGATCGAGGTCTGTAAAGTCGCTTTCGTGGTGATACGGCTTCCGTTGCTGAGTGAGGATTACATACATGCTGCCTACTTGTAGTACTACTTCCGTTACTGCGTACTTGTCTCCGTGTTTAATCGAGTGAACTTTGCCAGTCATGGTGACGGGACCCGAGTGAAGATCATCAATGTCGGCCCCAGCAGTCACTGTCACTGTAGCACCTCTGCCGGCTTCCACAGCGGTGCGAATTGCATTGGGCCCTGGTAGGCTTGCGTAAATGACTGTTGGCCCGGATGGTTCTTTGAACTCGGGTCGAGCAAGCAGCTGTATCAAAGTCCACGTAACATCGCCGGCTCCGCCCGCTGTAGGGTTGTCTCCCGAGTCAGATATGAAAAATGGCCTAGCAGAGGACGCAAGTGCCTTTTCCAGGCATTCATTAAGGGATCCCGCTGGGCCAACAAATTTGAAATCGGCACGGGCATTCCAGAACATAGCCGCCAGCTTTTCAGCACCGGAAGTGACTGCGCTGCGTTCCCAACCTGTCACTACAACTGCAGCTCGATTTCTCGGTTCGTCTGCCCAGGGATATCCAACCCATATGGCCGCGTCGAGTACGCCCTCGGTGTCTTCGATCAAAGGCACGGTGGCATAGATGCTCTTCGCAGGCTCGACGCGGGTAGATGTCTGTTCCCCTGGAAGAAGAATCGGAATGGGGATCCAAGCCTTGATCGGACGCGGCTCCCCCGGTGACAGTGTTAAGAACTCAACCAGGTTGCGGCATGCCCGCTCCTTTGTCTCCAGCTCATCTTCATGCGGAGCCATGCGGTAACAGGTTATCATGTCTGTCAGATGAGCCAGTTCCCGGGACACATTGCCATGGAGATCCATGGATGCCGACACAACCACGTCAGTACCAATCACGGCCCTCACTCGCCGTAAGAGTTCTGCCTCGGAGTCATCGAGACCCTCGACGCACATAGCACCGTGGATATCAAGCCATAACCCATGGAGCGAACCCTTCGAGACAATCTCTTTCAGCCGCGTGATGATCTCCTCTGCCAATTCCTCGAATGCAGCGCGAGAGACGATGCCGCCGGGAAGAGCATGGCCCGTCAGGGTTCCTCGCCATTCAGCAGCCTCGCCGAGGATCGTGCCCGGGTGGAGGAATGTGTACTGTTGAACGACTTCGTTTCCACGACGGGGATGAAAATCCGGTGCCAGTGTGCGCGATGGTGTGAAGGTAGATGTCTCACAGGCTAAACCTGCAATAGCAATTACCGGGCGCCGTGGCACGGAGCTGCTACTTAACCTTTCCAGATGCATGATTTTTGACGTCGCTTCTTTTTCCCGACGGAAATACTGTAGCCTAGGCAGAGTGTTGCGCTTTGGAGAGACTGACTTAAGATAGACAAGCGCCTCGGCTGTTTCAGTTCCACGTACCCCGCATCCACCGTTCAGTATCATGACAGCGACTTGCATGCCGGCCCAAAGCATTGGGCTCTACGGCTGTGGTTCCGGCGAAGTTTGTTCAACAATCAGATAGACCCGATGATCGACGATGCCTCCTTACAGGCATGTCTACAGCCCAGGGATCCGGATACACTACTCTGGAACTGTCAAACTCAAGACCTGACTGACAACTCTTATCATAATCTGGATCCGATGTCGGTGGGCAGTGAGCACAGACCTCGATAGGAGTTGCAGCTACTCGTACTCGTAGTTGCGGGGCATCAATGGTCCCATCAGATGGGTATCTGGCCGGCGCATCGCCTTGGGTACCTCAGCCGAATGTCTTTCTCTGAATCCACCGCGGGGAGAACCTTACGACTGGACTTGCTTCATTAGGCCTAGCCCAACGGCCAAGACTTCTCTTCCTCGCAAATAAGCGTTGGAGAATTTCCTCCACGTTAGAAAGGGTCCACCACTTATCAATCGCGATTGTCTCCAAAATCCTCCATTGCTCATCCTCGTATGTCATAGGTGGTAGGCAACTGTTAATGGTCAATGATCGCGCTTGATCAGCGCTCCCAATGGCTTTTTGACAACAGTATCGCTCGGCATTTCTCTTATCATCGAGCCGCCCACTAGACTAGTGCGACGGACCTTTCCCGTACCGAGGCCGCCTGTGAAGGTTATCAATTGCGTTGGCAATCGAGCTGACGAGTTCAGTTTTGAGCAGCCGTTGAGTCAAGGATAAATAATGATCACCCATAGAAACTTTCCCCCCAATTGCTTTCCTCAAATTGGCTGTATAGTATTAGTGAATTGAAGGCAGGGGGTGCACACATCGATAAAGAGAACTGGGGGTTCCAGTTGTTATCGATGACCTGTGGCAAACGGCAGCACGAATACACTCGATTTTTTTCCGAATCAAGGCTAGCCGTTCTGACTCTGAGAAGCACGAGCCATCCAGTCGTGACATCTCGGATATCAATACGAAGCACCACCACTAGGCTATCTTGACTCTAACTGCTGCGAGTTAATGGAGGCCGATCTTATCAGCTAATGCCCCCCGCCTTCCCCAATAAATAAGAACCCGTAGTCAGCTAGGTGAAGCTTCGGAGAATTCATGCAAGCAACATTTGTCGAACATTCTGAACGAACTCTACTTTACCGGTAGCTGGGAATTGCATTTTGTTGATATCGAGATTGCAGACGTGGATCGATTTTCGACATGACGAGCAAACCGTCGCAGGCGGATATTCAGGACGAGAGTCGGCTCGCCGAGTTAGGTTATCGGCAGGACTTGAAGCGCGACTGGACTTTGCTGCACAACTTTGGCATTTCCTTCTCCATTATCGTGAGTCACCATGGGCGCATGCGGGGGAAGAATGCGAGGATTGACCATTGGTACTAGAGTGTGATCACTGGCACCACTACATTATTCAGGTAAGGTCCCAATATTGGCGAATCCAGCATTTCGTCGCAGATGGCTGACTGCTGAAAGTTATGGCTTGAACACTGGAGGACCTGGTGTGTGATCGCTTTGTGTGCCTTCGAAACATGCACCGTCTAATAGTGGACATCAGGTGTGATGGTATTTGGATGGATCATCGGTAGGATATTGCTTTCTTCCATTCGCTTCCACGATCATTCAATTAACCATCCTAGTATCGTTCATGACCATGTTCGTTGGCCTCAGTATGGCAGAGATTGTATCCGCGCATCCGACTAGTGGAGGACCGTACTTCTGGGCAGCGATGCTTGCGCCGAAGGAGTATTCTGCTTTCCTCTCTTGGGTAACCGGCTGGTTCAACTTCATGGGCCAGGTTTGTGATATCTTCCCCGCAGCATGATGATATCGGAATATGGGTTCATCATAGGGAATCGAAACAGTTTGCTGTTACCACCGGAATTAGCTTCGGCTGTGCCGGCTTGATTTCGACTGCAGCCAGTATCAAGTCCAATTTTGTGGCAACCCCCGCACAAACGCTTGGCATCTATGCGGCCATTCTTGTCAGCCATGGCCTTGTCAACACCTTCGGCGTGAGGGTGTTGCGATACTTGAACAATACCTCTATCATTCTGCACAGTCTTGGGGTCTTTAGTCTTGCAACTGCGGTCATTGCCGGGGCCCCAAAGCACCCAAGTGCATCCGAAGTCTTCCAGCACTTCTACGATGTAAGGAACAGCCTATCAGGACCGACGACCTTTATCTAACAGTTACAGGGCACCGGTGATCCTGGCTGGTCGTCTCGCGCATCACCGGCCTACGTAGCTATCTGTGGCATCTTGCTCAGTCAATATACAATTACTGGTAACACAGCCAAAGGGAAAAAAAAAACCGCCTATGAACCCAATATTGACAGAGTACAGGGTTCGATGCATCGGCGCATCTATCGGAAGAAACCCGGCGTGCATCCTGGAGCGCTCCGTGGGGCGTCCTCATGTCGATTGGAGTGTCGGCTCTCTTCGGCCTCTACCTCATCCTGTGCATGCTGTTCTCGATCCAAAACTTTGAGGCGACTATCAACCCGGAGACCAACTACGGAATGCCCGTGTTCAAGATTATTGTTGACGTCTTTGGTGAGAACGGAGGACTCGTGCTCATCTCGTTGATCATTATCTGCGTTTGGCATTGCGGTCTATTCAGCTTGACCAGTAATAGCCGGATGATGTTTGCTTTCTCCCGCGACGGTGCCTTGCCCAAGTTCTTTGATCACGTCGATGAGAAATTCCGATGTCCTATTCGAACTGTATGGCTGGCGGCCTTTCTGGCGTTTTGCCTCAGTTTGCCGTCCCTGGGAAGCGAGGTCGCCTTCTCGGCCGCAACTAGCATTGCAACGATCGGGTTGTACATCAGCTACGTGCTTCCGGTCCTAGCTGCCGTAATTTGGCCGAAGAACGTTGTTAAAGGCCCTTTCAATCTCGGGCGTTTCTCGTGGATCGTCGGTCTGATTGCTGTTCTTTGGGTATGGGATCCGTTCAAATTCTCGAGCGTTTTTGCGGTTGCTAATATACATGCCAGGTCTCTTTCATCACTATTGCCTTCTGCCTTCCAACGCAGAATCCGGTAACATCACAGACACTCAACTACACTCCCGTGGCTGTCGGCGTTGTTGCAGTCGGCACGTTGGGATCATGGTTCCTTTGGGCTCGTCGCTGGTTCACGGGTCCAATTCGACAGATCGAGCTGGAGCAGCTGGAGCACACTGAACAGCAATTTGAGAATAAGAGTTGAACCCGACTTGGTGAACTGACGTGTACATTGCAATACATTTGTATAGACAGTTGAACATCCGCTGGCAGTTTGATTGCCTGTCTTCCAAGTTCAAAGCCGCAGTTCTGTAGGTGTAGGTGCACTACGGTACTGTATTCGTCATCCGTCACACTCCAGAATCGCTGAGAAAGGATCTCTCGGAAGAGCTTCTCGCTACCATGGTCACTATTACATAGTGAAGTCTGTAGTCCAGCCTCTGCACAATGGTTGGAGTTTCTAACCGGATGCACACCCCACGGCCCACCTGGACACCCCACGCCTCGTGGTGTGGGCTGAACGGATCCATTGCGGGGCTGGAGAGTTCTCCGAGATTCCGATGTCCAGACACCCCTCGACTTATACAGGTCCTATTCTATTTAATTGAGGCAAATTCATTGAAAAGAATAGCCCGCAGATGAGTTTCTGATCACGCCCATCTTCAATCATTGAAAGATTTCGGTGATTGGTGTCAGGTTTCGAAAATGACGAGTGATAAGGTCGAAGTGCTTCTTTACGGATTAGGAGCGTGAGTAGTATCCCCGATAAAAATGTGAATGAGTAGCTGCTAGGTAGCTAAACTGAAGGATTTCAAAGAATTGGCTCCTTCTATGCATTCATCTTGAGTCGTTCCAACCGAGTGCAGTTGACCGTCGTTGCACGATCGAATTACGATGCTGTTAAGAGTAAGGTATGGCGATCGGAGACACTCATTGTACCGTCGGGAACTGGCTAAACCACCAATTCAGGGCTTTACCATTGACAGCCAAAATCATGGAAAGCACACCGTCCAGCCGTTCAAGGGTACGAATGCCTACACGCTAATCAGAAAGAAAGCACACGCAACTCAACGAATTACACAGTTGTCCGGACCCCGGCCGAGGCGAATCAGAAATTCGACCTGATTGTCTGCGCGCACAAAGCCATCGATCAAGCAGCCGCCGTCAGCCAACTGGAGCCTGCTGTCGATCAGGATCGGACCACGATCGCGATTATTCAAAACGGTGTCGGAAACGAGGAACCATTCCGCAACGCCTTTCCCAAGGCCACAATCATTACGTGTGTGGTATGAGAAACTGAACTCCCAATGGGTCAATGTTCTTTGCTGAGAAGCTGCAGACGTGGACAGGAGCGACGCAAATCGAGCCCGGCCTTGTCACGCACACGAAGTCCGAAGACATGCAAATCGGTCTCTTTCCGAACCCATCGTCATCGGAGGAGCGAGAGAAATCCCGTCTCCAGCTTTTTGCTCAGCTCTTGGAGGAAGGTGGTACTGTTTTCCAGATCTTGGATGATATGCCGCGGCAACGATGGGAGAAGGTTGTGTGGAACGCAGCCTGGAACTCCCTGACGACGCTCACCTTGTCGGACACACATACCTGGTTGAACTCCTCGCCAGAAGCTATGGCGCTTACCCGTCGGTTGATGCGCGAGGTTATCGATGTCGGTCGAGCGTGTGGCGTCACCACGCTGCAGTATGAACTTATCGATCGGTTGATCGAGAAGATTCTGAAAATGCCGCCCATCGGAAGTAGCATGTTAACCGACTGCAAGGAGGGCCGGCCGCTGGAAGTTGATGTAATTCTGGGCCACCCTTACCGCAAGTCCAAGGAACTCGGTCTAAGCACTCCGACTCTGGACACTATCTATGGAGTCGTCATGGGTGTGGATCGTAGACTGCGCGATGCGAGGAAATGAGTTCTTCCCGGTGTTTGTGCAATTCAGCCAATTCGTGTTAGATCGGGAAGAAGGAACGGATTTACAGACGGTGACGGCATTGAAGTTTAGGAGACACATGGCGCTAAAAGACGGAATGACGTAAGTGACTACCTCTTTGCCGTAGTGGTTTGAGCATTTTTGAAAATCTCGTCCGATAAACAAATTAATGCCGCTATCGGCACTGCCGGTAGATCATCATCTAGAATGATTGATGGCTGAGGGTGGCGTCAAAATTCCAAATCCAACTAAAATCGGATCTGTTGGAATTATTCATTGCTTCCGTCTATCCGCTTTGCCCGGTCAATCTCAACGGAATAAGGCGAGGAACCAACAGAGGTTAAACGACGAAAAGATGCACATCTTGCGGTAGCCGACACCCCCAACATATCCGCATTTTTCCCATAACGGCAGTACCATAAATATGCATTCCGTTAATGGCAATTTTAGTACATCTGATAATTCCGAATGCTTTTCGATTTATTTTCTAGAACGATACGATATATTATATCCATTACAAATCCGTCCATCGGACTTGACCGTGTTCTCCCCGTACTGTTGTTCATTCACTCGACCGTTGACGGATGAAGCCGAGTACCATTCCAAATCGAAGAGAAATTTTCAGCTCTACAGCTGCGTAGGGCCGGGAAGCACGGGTCATGGTTCCAACTTCAGTAATAGGCTGATTCAATAATGACAAATTCCCCTCCCCCGCATCGTAGTATTTAAAGGCAGGACAGCATCGATTCCTCGCTCTGATCGATCACAGAGATTCAGAGATCATCACAGAAAATCAACAAGTTCCATCGAGTGTTTTTATATCTCGACCATCCGGTCTGACCAGGAGTCTTATTTGTATGTGCACCCAGGTATCCGCCTTAGATCCTTTGGTGAGATCCACGACGCTGATTGACGCGATCTGTGAGGACCTTGCAGTCATACCACCTTGCGAGATCCAATCTTTGTCAAATCAGATAACAGCCAAATTCCATCATCATGGTTCTCACTGGCCATTGTCTCTGCAAGGCTGTGACCTACAGCGTCGACGTCGACAAGCCCCTGCTGACCGGCTATGACCACTGCGACGACTGCCAGCGCCAATCTGGATCGACTTACTGTACGAACTGCCACCGTTTACCATGTCGGGAGATTTGAACTAGTACTGATATTGCTCTCTGATCCACAGCTCTGGTCGCCGTTGTTCCCAAGGACAAGTTGACCGTGAACGGACCCACCAAGAGCTGGGCTGGTAAGGGCAGCTCCGGCAAGGCTGTCCACCGGATCTTCTGCTCCGAATGTGGCTCCCCGATCGCCCATGATCCCGATGCGGCTCCCGAAATCATCGCCCTGAAGGCGGGCACCCTCGACACAGAAATCAAGAAGAAGCTGGAGCCGGACACCGAAATTTGGACCGTCGGCAAGCTGCCTTTCTGCAAGGAGAACTTGGCTCATCCGTTCGAGTACATGCCGCAGTAATTACTAGTATCGATTAATGACTTGTATTTAATTGATGCAAAATTTTGTGATGAATCTCAGCACATCAAGTTTCAATTCCCGCTCCATGTATACAATGCACGTAAAACTACAACCGTGGAAACGCCGTAAGCTCTCTCTCCAACCTTGACGTATTCACCATGCCACGATCAATCTCGCTTATCTTTGTCGCCCCCAAGAGTGCCATATTCATCTCGATTTCCTCCCGGAAGATTTGCACGAGGCGACGAACACCATCCTCGCCATAGCCAGCACACATGCTGTACAGGAATGGACGACCGATTCCCACAGCCGTGGCCCCCAAGGCAAGAGCTTTAAGAACATCCGTTCCTCGCCGAATGCTGCCATCTACGAAGATTTGCATGTCCTTACCGATGATCTCGGGAGCGAATTTGTTGATTTCGAGCAGTGTGAGCAATGGTGCTTGAGCACTAAAGTTCTGTCAGTCAAAGTTCTCGCTTCACTTTCTCAGAGCAGTGACATACGTGTCTTGCGATCGCCCACCGTGATTGGACAGTACAATTCCGTTAACTTTGTGTTTGTAGGCCAGAACGGCATCTTCAACACACTGAATACCCTTGATAACCAAGGGAAGATTTGTGAGGCTGCGAATGTATGCGATCGTGTTCCAGTCCAGATACGGAGACACTGTACTGGACAGGGTCTTTGCAATACCCTGCACGGGCTGGCTCTTATCCTTCAACTGCTGGTTCTGCTCGCCGACCTGTTTCGTTATCGTCAACGCCACCGCTCTTCCCTAGACGTTCTCAAGGGCATTCCACGTACATCTACCTGTGCTTTCAACCGTTCGTCGCGCTCTCGCTTCCCCGTTACCGGCGAGTCGACCGTCAACCAGATTCCCGCGACGCCGGCTTTGATGGCTCGCTTTATGGTCTCTTCTGAAATTTTCATGTCTTTGTGCATGTAGAGCTGAAAGAAGATCGGCTGTGTGGGACGTGATCGCGCTTTCATTATGGATTCGACCGACATGCTCGATCTCGTCGCCACCAATTGCGCAATGCCTTCTTTACCAGCCGCTGACGCCAGAGTACATTCACCACCTGGGTGAGCAAACTTTGCAATCCCCACGGCAGATATGTAAATCGGTAGTGACACGTCGTACCCCAAGATCTTGGTGCGAGTGTCGATCGACCCAACGTTCCGGAGGATTCGCGGTCTGAAACTGACCTTCCGATACGCACGTGCTGCATCTTTGATGGAGTATTCATCGTCGGCACCAGCAGCATAGTACGCCCAGGCATTGGCAGGAAGATACTTTTCCGCGACCGCCTCGAAGTCATGAGCATTGATCATGCTGCTCAGAGGTGGTGGGCCATTATTCCGATCGGCATTTTCTTGAGCGTCAGCCGATGGCTGTTTAGACTTGGGTTGGCTCAAGGTTGAGACATCGACCTCGCCTTTGAATGAGGATGCCGGCAGGGTCTCTTCGATAAGTTCCGGCGGGTGAATGGCATCATACTCGGCCGTTGCATCCGCGCCGGCGACTTTCAAAATGACAGCAGCACCCCCGGGATGCTCATCCAAAAAGTCTATAGACAAGTATATCAGCATATTTCGTTGCACGCTAAAGCAAACGGGAGGGGAGGCACTCGCACCCGTCACATCGTACACTTTCCCTCGAACAGCGATCCAACATGACTCCCGCGAGTTATGTTTCGACACCTCTTGTCCGTCTAACACGGGGTTTGTTTTTGGAGCCATTTGCGTTCACCTCTATGACAACTGGTCAAGCGGTGAGTATTCCGTAAACACTCGGAATAGACAGGAACTAAAGACCCTGAAACTGAAGCAAGTTCTGAGGCGTTTGTCAAACGAGTGCAGATCTTATAGCACCTCAAATACACCTAGCTGAACTCATAATATGTAGTTAGAGCCTTCGTAGTGCTTTCTCAACAATTTCATTGACCTACGGATCGGATCTCCGGACTCAGGAACGATGAATCCCACGAGCTCCCCCACACATCCTGCTTTTTTCCGGTTAAGCGTGGGGGGGTTATTGATGGGAATGTGGGGGAGGTTCGGGGGTTGATCCGTAGATGCCAAAATAGAGAATTTTGCTACCAAGGATAGGTGCAGTACCTCACAAGGACACTATATCATATTTGGCAATCAGAGCTTTTCCTCAAGATAAATGCCGTACTACACTTGTTCAAGAATACGAGATGAGATACGAGATGGTTACTTGGCAACAACGTATGTAATTAGGGCACAAATAAAAGAAGTTGAAGAGTCAATTCTCGTCGTCTGGACTTCTTTTCACAAATTTATCAGTCTGCGTTGAGATACAAGTCCGTCGATCAACTTAGTAATACAGTACTACTACTACTACCACCACTACTGTTAGGATGCAGGGCAGAAAATGCAAAATCTCCCATTATTCATGTCATCAAGTCGAATATCAATGGCATGGCTCTGCAGTCTGAACATTCGAGAGGAGTTGAAAGCAACTACATACAAGGTTTTACTAACTTCATGTGCTTATGAGACCTCGAACCATTCCGCAAAACATTCCATGCATGTCTCGAAATGATTTCACCACTCTGTCGGCCCAAACTTCTGGCCCTCTGGAACTGTGGCCTCAACCGCCATGTAGGAAGCATCCAAGGTGTTTGCAGCAATATCCGTGCCCCACCATGACGGGAAGTTGACGTTCCATAGCTGCAAGCAGACGAACATGACAATGGTGCTGAGAGCGAGACCGACATCGAGGCCAGCAGAGAAGACGTAGTTGTAGTGCATCCACCATCCACGCCAGCGGTCCTTGATGTACTTGTTGAAGATGAAGCCGACGATACCCCACGAGAGATAGTTGAGAGGCGTGGCAGGAGGGATCAGACCCGCGCCACCGAAGATGATGGGAGCGCTCAGATAACGGACAGGACTCTTGGGCCAGATGCGAGCGCAAATATAGATTGCCACTGGAAGGATGGCACCGGCAAGCCAAAACCACATCATGGGCGAGTAGATTGAGCCAGGAGAGAACATGCGTGCGGGTCCAATAGCACCCCAGATGACGGATGCGTTGAAGAAGACTCGTCCGTTGGGGCATGAGAAGTGGTTGCGTTGACGCTGGTCACAGACATCGGTGATGTTGTTGAGAGCCCAGTTCAGAACACCGACCTGCACAAAAGATGACCAGAGACAAGCGATCATCTGCGCGGAAAACGTCACCCGGGGAGGAATTTTCATGTAATGGCCAATCTTCAAATCTTGGCAGAAGTATAGCCCTTGAGACATTGTGATGTAGCCGAACGTCTTGAACAGCATCATCGCCATCGGCCGTCCTGGTTGCATGTAACCGATGATGAACTCGGTGAAGACGTTCAAGCCAATCTGAATGTTGGTGGTGGCCTGCACCATGCCAATGGGGACGAACCAGACGATAGCCAGGATTTGGGAGAGAATGAACGCCCACCAAGTCAAATGAGTCGGGTAGCCCTGGGTCACTCCAAGGGCCATGCCAAACATGATCAGGAAAGTGGCTCCATACCACCATAGCGGAACAGTCTTGAATCGAGCCATCAGGCGAGCATGTACATCCTCTTCTTCGCGGCCGAAGTTCTTGAACCGAGTCCACAGCTCCTTGCCATGGAATAGAAAGGTGTGGAAAATAACGGCAACAATTGTCGCAAACGACAGACCGTATGAGATCATGAAGGAGGTTGAGATGAAAAGGGGAGAGTATGACTTGTACTTTTGCTCATCGAAATCTCCTTGGTCGTTGAGGATTTTGCTGACATTGTATTCCGCTCCGGTGTTGTCGTAGCTGTTCGAGTCGCTGATTGGAAGGTACTTCGACCAAAACAGGCCCTTGTAGTGCACGGCAGACACAATAATCCAGTACCACAACACCATACCGATCAGGGTGTTGGCAATGGCGAACCAAGGAGCAATCATTGGGCTGAAGTTGAATCCCGAAATTTGCGTCCAGTCAAACGTAATCGGAATCAAGGACAAGCCCGACCAGCCACCAAAGAGTTGGTTGATGACAACGTTGTTAGGCTTGATCCAAGTCACGAAAGCAAATACGCTGAGGAAGGGTGCGATGTATCCGGGAAACCAGTACCAGACAAACGAGCCGATCAGCGTGTACAAAAACAGGCGATACTTGCCGATCGACCAACCGCTGGTCTTCTTGGGATCTGCAGGACGGCGATCATGAAGAGCAGTAAACAGACTGCAATTGATCAAGGTCGACGGCCAGATCATGGCTGCCGGTTGAACCAGGAAGCGAGTGAAGAATCCAGCCAAACCGAATCCTAGCATCTGAGAAGAGATGGTCAAGAAAATCTCGAAAGCCCGGTCGTATTCTTGTTTGTAGAAGGCCCGCTGAGCAAGGATAACATCGGTAGCGTAAGCGGCGCCGCCATTGAACGACGCGTTGGCCATGATGACGGAAATTGCGTGTTCTTTCTTGCTGAATGGGCCCGGGTTCAGGTTGCATTTGATTCCGAAAAAGGTGAATTCCCACGCTGGCATCCACCTCTCCCACGCCAGTCCCAGGGGATAAGCCACGACCTGGGCAACGTAGCTTGGAATAACAATATATGGCGCTCGCATCGAGAAAAGCATGTTCAGCCCCGATCCAATGGTTGCTAGCACGAGACCAATGGTCCAGGCACGAAAAGTGTTCGAATGGCCACCCTCATCGTAGTTTGGGACCGCAGCGCGGACCTCAGGGTACGGGGAATTCTCAAGGAGCTCGTCGGCGACTTCGACTCGTGTATGTTCATCGGTGGTATGCAATGCCTCATCGATTTCGTTGTAGACATCGGTAGGAAGATTGGGATCCCACCGGTGTTGCTCCTTGATATTCTTGATGTGCTTCTGGGCATCTTCAGCGTCGGCCACACCTGTGGCTGTGGCCACATTTGCCTTGCTGATCTTCTCCTCCATGGCTCGTAGCCCCCGCTTTCGAGATCCCAAGTAGAGACAGAGGGACTCGTAGCGTGCCCACAAAGGGGTAGCTCGAAGTTGCGAGGAGGAAGGGTGGACAAAAATAAAACAACGGGATGTCCGTTAGCAAGGGATGCCCTTCCTCCCGACTACTTATAGCAGGATCTAGTGTTATAGTTCCATCGGTTAATAGCGTGACATTCGCTATCAAGCTCTCGCTTTGAGGAGCGAGCTAAAAAGTGACTTATCCGAGTTTCTTTGCTCTCAGCAGAGAGCAGATAGTGCGGAGTACGGTAAGACAGCAGTGGCGGACTGCCTCTCAATGGCTGAATCCCGGTTTAGAGTGCAGTGAATTCGGCTTCTACCGCCAGCTCGCATCGTTTGCGACCCTGGTCGATAGGGAGTGGATCAGAGATAAGCATCGGGCTGGGTATGTGAGATTTTGAGTGGCGCGTTGCCGCTCTTCCATTTGTATTGATATTGGCAAATCGCGTCGTCTGTGAAGTCGGTGATCCTTCCACCCTGGCAAAGCTGACAGATAATGCTCGCCCCTATCACAAGATTGTGGCACGATCGTAATGAATTTATCCGCGCTGAAACCGTCGATAGGTCTCCCGCATACTTCGTCGATGGCGTTGGATCTGCCCTGCCAAGCTCGGCCCTGCCCCGTCCCATGCCTCGGCGTGCCAAGTGGCCGACAGGTGCGAAGCATTGTCCACGTGGACATTTCGAGTCTTGTACTGTCTTGACTATTTCTTAACTTTCGACCCTTGGAGAAGATGGGGTTACGGGGTAGACTTTTCTCGACATTATCGAACAACATTTGTTACCCTTCACAATTACTATTTCACGACGGCATCGGAACCAACTGCCAAAGTCTTCCGACAGCCATTGATACCTGAGCCACAGGATCATTAGGAGTGTTTTAATGGATCAGTTTGAGATTCAAACTGGCGGATCAATACCATACTAAAGTACGGAGTATTCAGGTGTATATCCGTTCCTCTCGCATCATTGGCGGGTCACACCAGAAGGGGCAATTTCAGTGGCATGGGCAATAATTGCTATAATTTTCACCATTCACTTGGTTATCTCAGCAGAATCATTAAGTACATAACTAGCTGATAATTGTAATTTTGACGACTCAAGTATTCCAATGGTAAGGTTTTCTCCAGTCCATTAACGACACTGATAGAAGGGATCTAAAGCTTGAGCTTGGAATATAAATACTATGTACTCCGTACATACCCCCGATAAACACTGACGAAGCAGGTTGGATGTTGCGAGGGCCAGATTCGTCGTCGAGCGCCGACTCCGAGTGTTAGTGGGAGCTGGATACAGTACCGACTTGTGTTGTCCCTCGCCGGAGCAAATGTGGTCCTACCCGATTGCCACCACAATCTCGGCCGGATTTGGCACTCTCAGTACGGAAAACATGAGATAGAGAAGCATCCGTTTGATGAGACTCTTATCTATTAGAGACGTAAATCCGCCGGGTTGCGAAGGGGACAAAGGCGATTGTTGATGTCTTTGATGTCTGGACGGTTGGTCGCCAGCTCTCGGGGCATTTATTAATTGTTTGTGCTCCGTAGGTTTCACCAGCGTAGAGCAGCTCCAAGATCTAGTAGCTTTGATGAAGCCAGAAATTCCGGAGAATTTTCAACTACTGTACTCTGCAAGCAATAATGTGGGCTGGATTGATTCAAGCATTTGAGGAAACCGGAGTTGGCTGTTACCTTGCATGGGTGAACGCTATCGAACATGGGGCAGCTGTTATCTCCGACGTTGGCGCCCTTGTCGCCAGGGAGTTCCCACACCAAACATTGTTCAGAAAACACACAATTGCCATGGAATATGGCACACAACTGCAAATTTCGAAGGGCCCCTATTTTCGAAGTGAGTACAGATAGAGCCGTATAGACTTGTGGAGATAGTGTTCAGGTTGAAAAGCGTAGAGGTGATGAACTGATCCGTTAAGAGGTTTGATTCATTAAGTGATGCCGGAAGCTTCAGGTTTCGGAAGGAGGAAATATATTGCTCATCTATGATTGGTTAAAAAATTCATGGATAAACGCTTGGCATTTACAACCTGCGACGCCCTTAAAAATTTGGCATACCGCAATGGGGTGACGATAAGCATTCTGGCGTTGCACTTGGGGGGAGATTGCGCGTCGCTACTGGTTGCAGAGCCGAGGCCAGAAACCCACCCCCCCGGCGATCGATCTTGAACTACTCGTACGGAGTACATCAAACAAATTGAACGGCACACCATTTGCCGCATGGATGGCCCGAGATGTTCCTAATATGTCTTAGCACGGATTCCTTGATTCCTACCAGCTGGCCGATTCCATGGATGTATGCTTGGATCATAGTATGGTCCTCGTAGTTGGGTTACAGTGCAGCATAGTCCCTCCTCGCGATTCTGACACCGCTAATGCTGACCCCGAATTTCTGATTTCATTCCCAGCATTGCATCAACGCTGAAAAACTCTGGCCAGTCATGTTCGTGACCTCGTGTTCGAAATCGGCGCGTACTGTCGTTGCCAGGAAGGAGAGAATGGCGGATTATTCCGACAGAAGATTTGGACGTTCGTCATATTGCACACTGCTGGTTATCATCAAGAATTAGGGCGAAATCATGCGGTGGCGCACATGATAAGATCCGTGCGAGTTGCGCCCATCTCATTGCACATCGGGACGTCGGCACTGATCAGTCACTAGAATACATGTACCTCCATGCGAGTTTATGGAATACCCTCAGTATCTGGGTAAGAGAAACGCTTTAATTCACTATTATGGAGTACTTCGTGCGGAGTAAATGGGCGCCAGAACCAAACCATTGGGCAGCCAGAATGACCCTCATCCAAACGCAAGTAGTAAATCCGTAGAGTATGCTAACCCAATAAGCAGACTAACAGGACTCCGAAGTCAAACGGTTGCTGCGAAGCAATCAGGCAGTACAGAACTTTGCTATATTCTGATAAACCAACAAAGTTACCAACGGTTCATACCCCACTCCGGAACCAGATATTTCCGTGGAATTGGATGTGTTACTCTCTTCCCTTCATCGCGAAACGGCAGTATGCTGAAACCACGGGCCTCGAATACTGTGGCAGAATGAAAGAGGCCACCAATTGACCTCTAAAGAGAATAATCATAATCATTGAATGTGTGAGTAATTTGCAGCTTAATGTCAACACCCCGGGCGTGTCCCCGCAGTTCCTGCAGTGAGCGATCGGAAACTTGGAATGAGTAAGTGTATCTATAAACAATATTCCTCTGATGACCTTCCAAAAAACTAATTAGACGTTATAGTAGGTTAAAAGGCGTGGTTTCTGCCATTTCTTTTTCCTTTCCCGAAGCAAAGAGCATTCTACGAGAGCCTGGCGGCTGTCATATGTCTCGTCGAGACGGCTTCAAGTAATCAGTACCGGATGAGTTATGATATCAAGCCCTGCGGTGTTTATCAACAGAGTGACTCAGTCACCACAAATTCGGCTTTAAAAGAACGTTCCAGTATACTGAGATGATTGAGAGGCATCATCCATTGTACTGCTCACTGTTACAGGCTAACGAGCATTAGTGGCCAATTTCTTACCGTTTTTCCGGCTTGGAATACGTTCATACTGAGCTGGGACGTGCCACAAGTCACTGAACTAGCGGTATCATGGTGACTTCAGAGAGCCATGGAAGATGACCCAAGTCTTAGGGAGCTACTTCCGCGAGAAACAGTTGCAGATAACCTTTCCCATGCCATGAAGTTCGGTGTTTCGGTGGACTGTTTCAGTTAGTTAAAACCCCATTGCGGCATGAGTTATCGAACTATGCTGGCGATGCGTTTGAAGGGCATGGGCAAAATTCATCGCACTTCGTGGCCCGCCCAATTGCCGGCGTCTCGATTCTTGGACAGACAACTTGTTCGCCTTTGGGTTTCACCGCACATAGATCTTCAGTGTTGTTCACATAGCATACAACCATCGACACAAGGCCTGTTTTCGATTGCCATCGTTCCCAATAGCCACCGTTCGCCGTCGGTGCTGGTGCCAAGTGCTTAGGGCTGTACGGTCATGTGATTTGCCCTCGTACAGGCCATGTGCAATGCGTGAGCAGTTACTTAACTGTCATGTGATCGGGTTGATATTCTGAGCTGCCGGTCATGTGATCGGGGCCCAACCATTGCCGCATAGACGTCATTGAATTTCGACCAACCAACGAAATGCTCCGCATATAAAGCTCATGCCTAGTACCTCTCCAGCATTCTGTTGGACCATGGAGAAGCATGCAAGGTTTCGGGGGGTCATGGTGTTCGTTCCGTCTCCGTCGGCGACTCGGTGCCCTCCGTACCTGATTGGCCCTGATTGGCACTTGTGTTTCCAAAGAAGGCAAATGAGCACATGTCTCTCTGCGCCGGCATCTGGCGGGACAATGTTGAACGGGTCACACGGAGATCTCCGTGTGAAGTTTCCTACGTATAAATCTCCGTGCTGCTGGCAACTGCGAGGTCAATATTTCAGTTTCATAGAGAGTAATTGTATGTACTTCAACTTACTTGCCAGCCCCCTCTTCTGACTGCTACAATGTCGACAACATTCTCATCTCTCCCCATCATTGACCTGGCTCCTCTGAAGAGTCCTTCTGGCCCAACACGTACGCAGTTGGATGATCTAAGTCGCCAGCTGTATAATGTCTTTGCGACGACCGGATTCGCATACCTGATCAATGCGCCACTGACTTTCAACCATGCCGACATCTTCAACTTGGCGCGGGAGTTCTTTAGCCTCCCCGAGGAAGAAAAGATGAAACTGGCCAAGAAGACTTTTAGAAAAGAAAACGAGAACACATACAGAGGGTAATTGTCATAATATCAAGGGACGCAGACCAGCCAACTAACTGTTCGTGCTCCTAGATACTTTCCTACGCAGCCTAAAGGCGCGTCGGATAACCTCAAGGAGGGTTTCGAGATCGGTTCTGCTCGTCCGATTCAATCCCCATCAAAGATCACAAAGTCATCCAAGTTCAACTTCTCTGAACCAAATGTCTGGCCGCCGGAGGAGATTTTTCCATATCGGAGTCGCCTTGAGAAGCTCTATGAAGAGTTGCAGGAACTCTCATCATCAATTCTGTCATTGCTGGCTTCCGCGCTGGGGAAGCCGAGTGACTTCTTTGCGCCTTACTTGCGTAATTCAATTAGTACCCTCCGGCTACTCCACTATCCGCCCCGGAGCCTTGCTGATCAGAAACACCCGAATCAAGAGACCTTGACTTCAACAAACGGGGGTGAGACGGTCCAACTGAGTTGCTCTCCACACACCGACAGCGGGATTCTCACATTGCTCCACCAAGATTCCACGGGAGGACTCGAGGTCAAGGACTCCTCCGACAAATGGGTGCCTGCACCTTACATTCCCGAATCCATTGTGGTGAACATTGGAGACCTGATGGCTCAAGTATCGGGCGGTAGATTCGTGGCAACAATGCACCGCGTGCGCGCTCCTGTTTTCAAGACGACCACAAACGGTAACGGGGCGGATTCGGCGAAATTTGGACGATTCAGTGTGCCGTTCTTCTTTGAGCCGGGCGAGGATTGCGTTGTACGGTCTGTCGATGACGAGAATAACTCCGTAGTATATGGCGAGCATGTACGGGCTAAGATGAAGACTTGGGTGGAATATGACGATCAACCATAGGTAGAGATCAATGGTCAATGAGTGAAACGTCTTCCCCCTAAGTTATTCATTGGATCAATGGATCTCATTGATCACCTGTATCATGTTTATCCCCCCCTTGTGTTGCCACTGACGGCATATGGCGTAAAGTTCACTCTGACATCATGTCAGCCGGTGAGGCTGATTCGCGATATAAGTAGTATTGCCTCAACGAAACAGAGAACTCCGTAGCAGTACTCCAGAGCGAGGTTGTTTGGCCAGGAAAAGCTGACCGCGGGTAACTTTTATCTTTCCGAACCAAGATTCCAGGGACAACATGAATTTCAACGAGCTACCATCCGTCGGAGACCTCAAACGCGCGGCTGCGGCCGGTCAGCGCATCACCCCAGGGGATGTGTCGGTGATCGCACAGGCGGAAAACGAACTGACAGGTAGAGGCCCGATCAAAGGAGGGCCTGCTGGTATGGAGCAAGAAACAGCGCCAATGTCGGATCATAGATAGCGTTCTCACAGAACAGTGTAGCCACTGCCCACAGCTTGGCTTCGAAACAGATGAATTTCGACGCAAAACTTGACGAGCTCACCCGCAAGCCGCAGAGCCATATCACTCAGGAGGATGCTCGACAAATCCAGTCTCTGGAGGTATGCCAAGCATGGGGTACTCATACCTGCGAGATATAAGGGACTACTTTTCTATATCCACCCCTGCCAAGTCCCGATAAGTTTAAGCTGACATGTCAGGGTTTAGGCTCGTGCTTTCAACGCTCCACCGACTGCTGGGTCTGTGTCGGCCCAAGTGCGATCAATCGCCGACCGCAATGAAATGTTTGGCCTGCCAGCTGTCGCGAACCCGGGCGCCGTGTTCGTGACGAAAAGGGATGCCAGCGAGGCGCAATCGCTCGAATCGAGGCTGACAGGCGGAATGGTGCCGAGAGGGAGTCTCGCGGCTCAAATGCAGGGAAGTACTCCGCCTCATTCAAGCTGTTGCTCCCAACAATTGTTGTACAATGAGGACCAGATAACTAAATGAGCACAGAGTGCTGCGGACAAGCGGGAACATGCGTTACGACAAGGAATATACTACGAATGACAAGTTGAGAGTTGGATTGTATTGCCTGACGCGTTGTGGATGGCAGATTTCGCTCACAAAATCTCGAAAATTTCGAGATTTGTCGTAATAAAGTGTGACGTGTACCAAACAATTTAGGCTATTTTTGGAGATTTCCAACCAATCAGACTTGCGTAATATTGACACAAATGGAAACCTTTCCGTAACGATACAGTAATGATAAGCCCTGGCCAGTAACCTGAGTACCTGACGACTACGGAAAAGGGATCTGTCCGTCACGACGTGGATTTTAATATCTCTCTTCATCAAAAGACTTAATTAGCAATTTATAGAGACCATCTATAAAGCCGCTGTCTTTGCTCAAAAGTTCCCTCATCAAACTTGATGTGATTGTATGCTGACTGTTCCCCAGTACTGAGTACCAAAACTACAGTTCGTTTCGCTTATGCAGCTAATTAAGTTAACTGATGGGCCCAGAGCGATGATGTCGCGACGATCCGTGTTAACGCAAGTCACGCCGATCCCCTCATATATCCCGCGTCAATTTGTCTTGGATATGCTTCACGACCATGATCTGATGATCACCCTAAACCCGCTGGTTACGCGCTATGTTCCGTGCGCTCCGCCGGCCCATGCATTGCCCGACGAATACGATTCGGCTTGGTACGAGATCACCGACCGAATTGAGTATATCCCCGGCACCCCCCTTGTCAGCAATGTCACGTACACTGCATGCTTGCACGATATCCCGACAGGGGTACAAAGCCACGTTCATGCGCCGGCCGGTCTAGAAATACGCGGGAAATGGCAGGTGCTGGGGAGCGAACCGGGCGAGAAACGTCACCGTGAGCTTGGAGAGGATCAATATGGGATCCCTAAAGAAGGGTTGTATCTGCGAGAGGATTGCGAAGTGCGGTGCAACTTCTTATTGATGCCGACCGTACGGAGGAACCTCAAGAAATCCCATGCTACTTTGGTAGATCGACTCCTGGAGAGAGCGAAGCGCCTCGTGCAGGATACGAATAATAGTAATAATACGATAACCCGCACTGGGGAATCCAGCGGCTCACTAAGCGTTGGGGGATCTGGATTTCCAGCATACTCTTCTGGCAAGTTGCCCGATGAATTTACTCTGAGTCTGCGGCCTCTCACTACGGTCATCGAGAATCCATTTGACCTAGTTTTCGAGTTTCAGCAAGGGAGCCAACAAAACTCTGCGAATGTTCGGTGAAGCAACTCTCCCTGCAGGATCAATTTCCCATGCCACCAGTACCGAACCACGGACACTGTCGACAGGATAGTATGACTCCCTAACTTCGATCGATTAATGTCACCTCCGGTCTTCACCATGATGATCTTCAGATTGCCGACAGTTCTCAAGCGATAAAGTTTACAACCAATGACGTTCACGACTTGAACCTTCATCCGACTTACTTGATTCTACTCTTTGTGTCGAACGACCTCAATAACCCGGAACTCCTGTGTCCAGAGAGTGGATGACGTGTGTCGACAGCGCGGTATACATAGTACAACATGGCCGAGGCATTTCAGCCGAGGTAATCGTCGATCCAGCTTTGCATACCAGATATACGAGCGGTTATCAGAAAACTCATTGCAGTTGTTGAATATTTGATGACTCGCATATCTTTGTGTGTTTGCCTAATATATAGTTTGTCAATTGTTTATTGCTTTCAACTGTTGATGTACGTAGAAATGGGAATACTCTCGCAACTTTGGCTTGAAATAGTATGTATAGCAGAATTCGGCAGTTGAGATAGCCCTATCAGCCAAGCTTATTTGTCCATTCACTCGGTTGCTTCGACATCCGTCATAGCCTGCTCAATATTCTACAGCAGGAATTGTTTAATTGATGCTGTCAAGTCATGAGCCATGGAGCATGGTAGTTGCACCTCTACTCGGTAGAAGTTTCGGGCCACATGGGTGATATTGCCCGTTTGCAGGACACCATTATTTGCAGGTTGTATATACATCACAATATTCAATTCATGCAAGGTACCTACCACGTTTCACCCTTAACAGGGAACAATCCTGATTTGCGCTTCTCCGCTTCCCACCGGTCAATCCATGCCTTCATCTTCTCACGGCTGGTTTGACTGCCGACATTGACTGTCGGTATGATCCGCCCTATGTGCAGAGCACAACAAAACATAGTCAACTCTCGAAATGAGCTATGCTCGCTGTATGGAACGCCAAAGCACATGCTCTCGTTGTTGCTCCCTCTCTGCGGGACGAGATCGTCCACAGAAAAGGGAGTCTTCCAGTTCCGCGACTGCAGCACAGTCGACACCGGCGGGTTATCGAGAAGACGCCCACCCGGCGGGCGATAATTCCAACCCGTTGGGCGAAAACCAACAACACGGGAAAAGTGCGGTTTCAGAGAGTCTAGGTACTCCTTGAGCGTCTCTGGATTAAGATCAAACATAGACTGCATGTGAACTTGCGCGTCCAAGGGGTTGTCGGTTAGCCGGGAGGACAACTCCGGGTCTTCGAGACAAGCACACACACGCTGCTTTGCGGGTGACGCGTATATTTTGCACTTCAATGCTCGAGCGATTCCCAAACAAATGCGTTCTTTGCCAATGCTGTATGTACCGACGACGACAAGTAGCCGGCCATTGGGCGTTTGTTGTTCTTTCTTCGACGCCTTGGGTTGTCCCGAGCCACCGGAGAGAAACTTGTTCATGGAGCCTGTTTCAGAGTTTCGTTTGAGGAAACCCAGCGTTTCATTGGCAGAGCCATTGTCCTTGCTGAGCCGCACACACAAATCTGCACAAGCTGATATGACATCCTCCTGAGGAGGGAACGCATACTTGGGGTTGAGGTATGTGGTATCTAAATAACACACATCGATCCGTTGCTGTCGAGGTTTCCCGGTGTGTTCATCAACTACCTCGGGCCGTAGCAGCGGGTGTTGAACATGTGCGGGCGATGCGCGAAAATCACCACAATGGAGAATACGATGGAGCCGGCCACCACTCATGACTTTTTCGAATATGAAAACAGAACTTCCAGGGCAATGATTCGCAGGAATCATTGTTACCCTCACTCCATCAGTGTCGGGGACTTCTGTTGTCTTGTCAAACTCCAGGTCAACAACCCATTTTGGATCGACCTTGAGTTGTTGTCGAACAAGATTCCCTGTGACTCTGCTACAGTAGATGGGTCCATGTTGCCACGATGCTGTCAGTCCAACATAGTGGTCACTATGGAAATGACTGAGGAAATATGCTCGGCAACCTTCTACGGCACCGTATCGAAATGCATCCACACAAATGGAAAATCCTGGCAAAATTTTATAGAATGGACATTTGCGTTCGTGTGCTTGTCGTCCTTTGGAAGCGACTTCACGCGCAGCGGCGGCAGCCCATGCCGAACTTTCTGCTTCACCAGCCATTAACTTTGTGAAGGCAGATGGAATACCTTTGGCAGTGTCTCCGAGTGAATCTTTTTGTCCAGGTTGCGCGATCTCCGTTTTATCCTGCTTGGCCTGATGATTCGGAGGCGCTTGCTGTTCCTTTCTGTCGGAAACTGAGGCTGAATTGCCATCTAAACATGCATTCACATGGACTGAAACTTCCTGGTTGCAGTTAGAGATTGGCCATGGAACACACGAAAGGGTCACTCACTGAAATTGACAAGCCACTCAACGATGATTGGCATATTGGACATTTGGACACTGCATCCTCTGATAGATCGGCTGAAGTATCGCCCAGAGCGCTGTCTTCCAGTGCTTCCACATCAGCTTCATCAAACAGGTCGTCAAAATCATTGCTGTCACATGCACCGTCTACATTTTCAAAGTTCTTGACCATTGAATCATCTTCGAATTCTTCTCCGTCCTTGCTTGTGGCTGTCCTCAACAGCGAAGGCTGTCCGGTACCGTCGCCATCGTCTGGAACTACGGGAGAGGGTTCCTCCGACTGTCTAGAGAGTGTATCACCGTGCCCAACTATTTCATCTTGGCTGTCACTCTCACAGTCAGATTCCTCGATGAACGGCCCTCGATATTGTCGTGCTGTCGCAGAACTTGTTGAATCCGGATTTTCGATCTTTCGCCTCTTATTTGACCCTCCAAGCTCGTTGAATCTATCAATATAGACTTCCTTGGTTGGACTGCCCCAGTTTTCGCCCAATCCTTCCGCTGGGTCCGCTGTGATATTGTCGTCCGGCAAGGCCAGAACATCCGGTGACTGCTCGCGAGTCCCCACCGAACCCGTCCGGGACTTTCCCCCACCAAAGAACAACCCTTCATCGTTCTTTGTAGATCGATTATTTGTTTTCGGTTGGCCATTGCCAATGTTGCTGGTTGAGCGTGGTGTTTTCACTCCGAACTCCGTAATCCGAGATTGCCTTGACCGCGGGCCGTCTGTCTTGCTGAAGAAATTGAGGATGCTAGTGTTGCCCTTTGGCCGTGATCGTGTAATACTATTCTGTGTGGTTCGAGTCTTCGGCTGTGGCATCGTGCCAGACCGACCGACGAATGAATTTCTACCCATGGAGCGCTTCCAAATGGGAGAATATCCCAAGAGACTTGTGGTAGTGGGGGATGGTATGTACGGAGGATGGCGGGTTTCCTGCGGTAACCAAGTTGACAAAGGTCAGGATTGAACGCTTTTCGACGGGCGCGATGCTTGTCCTCTCTTGGAATTCGTAATATCAAGACATTCTATGAATGATCAAGCCCAGAAATCATGAAAGAGAGATAATCAGCTTGCGAAAGAAGATCCAAATGGTCATTATGAATTCCATCCGCTTTGCAAAACTGTGCGCGTAATGGGGCCTCCACGACTGACGCGGAGTCGCAACCGACGCGTTTGGTAGGCTCAACGGACTCGGGAGCACGTGATTCCATGATTTGCATTCTGTACTAACCATATTAGGACTATCGTTAAGAACTTATTAGTCCGGAGAAACATTTTTCCAGTACATGGACGATAGTTGATGGCTTCTTACACCAGTTGGCGCTTGTTTGCGAGCAGCATGTGTTCGTCCTAATTTATCACGTATTGCAGGATCTGCATCCGGGTCACAATTTTGTGCCTCTTCAGCGGACAAGAGCCTCATGAGATGCAATAGTCAGAATTGCATAAAGAAACCGAAGCATTGAAACTTGATTCTGCTTTCCCGCGCAGCCTCTCAAGCATCTAACTGCGCAACCATGTTATTCTTCAGGTATTCCACATGCCACTTCCCTGTCCAAACCTCCAGTCTGATAGCAACTAACTTCGCCCACTGAACAGCTTCTTCAAGACCCTCACGAACCAGGTCGTCACCGTCGAACTCAAAAATGACATTCGCATCCGCGGCACGTTGAAAGCTGTCGACCAGTACCTCAATATCAAGCTCGATGACGTTGATGTCCTCGATCTAGACAAGTATCCGCATCTGTCGTCGGTTAAGAACATGTTCATTCGGGGAAGTGTCGTGCGGTATGTCGTGTTGCCGCAGTCCCAGGTCGATACAAGTCTGCTGGAAGATGCAACGAGAAGAGGTGTGTTCATTTCCTTCGAATGGGTGTTGGCCCGCTTTGAACGAGGCTGTTTTATTTGTTTTGGGCGAATGCTGATGAACCGTTCCATTACAGAGGCTGCGAATCAGGCCAGCAAAGCTCGTTGAAGGTGGACAATTTTGATAGATTCTATGCGGCTTGCCTGAATGACTGGACGATCGTCTCTGATAGTTCAATCTGCAATATAACAGATACCCGGGCGAATGCAAGCGTGTGGACTAGACTTATGGATCACTGCATGGCACTGCATCTATTATTCTTCTGCTTTATCCGATACGTCGGATGCAGCTGCGGTTCGCTACGTCCTCGGGACTCTGCTGAAATGACTGGAATAGAGAGAGACTGTCCACTTGTCAGGAATTTCGCCAATGACTCTAACATGAAGTAATGAGGACTTTGGCCGTGGTACAAGCACTAAGGATAACATATGCCGTAATTAGGTACTTGGCTACATGCTCTCAAGGTCCAAGGAAAGGCTGGTTAGCATCTACAAAATGATGCGGACTGATTAACGAGCGAATATCATTAGTGAACTACGTAGTTCTATAGGAAATGTCCGTATCCCTCATCAGTTACACGTAAATGAATGAATATCATCAATCCACCAGAGTCGTCACTGGGACGCCTCGCGACGTCCTGGCTTCATGGTCCAGCCGTTCAACGTCGTCCAGCCGGAGCCCTGCTTCCGCCCTTCGTCGAAAACCCTGCCAATGTTCTTGAGTAGCGTGTCTCGGCTGTGGCCAATCTCCAACTGGAGCTTGAGCATCCACTGCTCCCACATCCAACCTCCAAGCAGGCCCGTGATGTTGGCGATGTCGCCAGTACTGCCAACGGGTCCATGGACGGCTTCGTAGTTACTGAACCGGGTCCTGACCCGCGGATCCGGCGTTTCGCGCAGTGGTTGGGGCTTCGCTGGCTCGACACCCATCGGCAAAAACATCCATGCACGTTTGATGTTGACAAAGTTGGCATTGATCAACCGGTGAACAAACCGTTTTGTCAAGCAGGAGTCATAGCCTCGCAATTTCAGATTGACCGCAAATTCGGCAGATGTAGCACTGCCATAGGGACCAGCACGAGCAATCTCTGCATCCATTATGCAAAATTCGAGACAGCCCCCTGGTTTCAAACAGCGATAACACTCGCGCAGACATAGATCGATCTCGTCCATATCTTCACCCTCTGGGCGCACAGACTTGAGAAAAGCATGCATTGACCGAGCAGAAATGACGTCAAACTGGTTGTCACGGAAGGGAAGCTTCCACAAATGTGGCACCAAGACGAGTCGGTGATTTCGAGGTCGAGATACGTGGCGATTCACAACTTGGTCTTCAGTCACCACCGTGTAGACCTTGACATTGGGGAAGTCGTTCGCAATATGCCATGCCCATCCGCCAGTTGCTTGCCCGCCAAGATCCAGCACTCGCAATCTGCTCCTTTTCTGTATGTTCTTGGGAAGGGATCCGACCGCATTGGCCTTCTCGAGTCGTTTCCCAGCAGGACTGATCAAGAGGCGACCTCCGTTCAGAAAGCGCAGTGCCTCGATCGCCCAGAATGATTGGTACAGCTGTGCTAGCACAATCCTCTCCTTTTCTAGTTCTGAATATAGCTTCTGCTCGGCAAATGCCTGCTGAGAATCAGAATTGCGTGGAGCGCGCGAGAATGGGCCTGTATAAGGCGGTCGTTCTGGCTTCGAAATCTCAAATTTGCCCATTAGGGCGTCCAGGTGTCTATCGATGAGGCCGACGCGTACAGAGTGAACTGCCTCGAACCGAGTATTCCGGTGAAGAAAGGCATCCCGATGCTGACAGCGCTGCAGGAGAAACTGAAAGCCTCTCCAATAAATTGAATCTTTCGTAATGACTTCTTGTGATCCCTCACGAGTAGTGACAGGACCCTCATTCTTCGAAGAAGGTGCCAAATTGCTAGGAGCGGAAGCAGAACCCGACAGCACACGAGCTTCTTCCTTGACGGAGTCGTTAGACTCGATCTTGTTCGCTGGATTAGTTTCGCGCAACGCAGCAAGATAAGATGCTTGAGCTGCAAGCCAGAGGCTGGTCCGGTCGAGATTCTTGAGTGCCTTTTGTTTTAGCTGCTCATCATACTGCTCGTCGTACTCAAATGCGACTCCAGATCGGTCGAGTTCTTGGACGGAAACTACCCTCGAACTGTCATGGCTTTGGCTATCGAACGAAGCTCTTTCATTGCGATTAGAGGGAGGTTGAGTAATTAGTGAAGGATCCCCAGTCACAGCTCCATGATCATCTGATGTCGACTGCTCAGCCACTTGTTCTTCGAAGCTGTTGTCTTCCCTGCGCCAGGGAACGTTGTAGAACCGCTCTGCGACGGCTGTCGTAGGTTGATTCGAGCTATCAACTGATGGAAACAGTTGCCTTGGAGAGGGAACACTGAGATTGGTAAAGCTATATTTTGACAGATCAGAAGCCGGGGTGGCGTCGTCAGCAACCGGAGGTTGACTTGGCGGTTCGGGAAGCTGCACCATTTCATTGCCTTGCCCTGGGTAGTCGGACCACGGCGTAGCGCTACTGTCCAGTGGGATCTGCCGTAGAGTTGCCATCGCCTCGGGGGGAAGGACAATTTCGTCGGCCCCTTCACACGCGGGCCCGCTACGAAGTCCGGCACCACCGAATGCACTTTCTTGAACCTCCTGCAAGGAAGGAATTTCCGGAAAACTCTCGATCAGTGGGTTGCAGTCGTCACTTGACGTCTCAATCACGAGGTCCTCTTCCGCAAGCATTCCTGTACTGGAGCCATCGGCGCTCGTTAAAGATTCCTGATCCCGACGTACGCGTATTCTCCCACTACCCCATTGTCCATCTGCAGCTGCACGCAACTCGGGAGTCGCGGGCGAACTGACATTAGATATCTGATCAGACGAAAGACTTCCATCCAATGATGGTAACGCATGTGCAGCTGGAACGGGTCCGGACAGCATTGACAAGGCTGCTGGCGATAATGGTATTTTCGGCGGAGGCGTCGGAGGTACCGGAGAGCTCTTCTGCGGGGTTGGTGTTGGAAGCGATGGCCATAGTGTTGATGGTGGTATCGTGATGCGAGGATACTGATTCCGACTGTTTGTGGAGCACGCAGATGTCCGTCTTGAGCTCGTAGCAGGGCTGCCTGGACGGCTGCTGCAGAGTGACGGGCAAGATTCGTCTTCATCTGAAGCATCATACAAGTCCTGCTGTTGACGCTGCCACATTTTATCCAAACATGGTGACGACGACGTTGAGGAGGTTGGAGCCGCAGCTCGTCTGTGGGAATCTGTCGTCAACCGAACCTCATTGCTGATTTCCGGTTGTCTTCGGTCGAGCTTGCACGGCTCGTCACCCTCTCTTGCATCTTCCAATATTGTATTCAGCACTGTCATGCGGCCCCGCCGTAGAGGTGAACCAATTCCCGCAAGCTGATGGGAGAGATTTGCCATTTGCAGTGATTACCAGACCACTAGCACTTGGACTTTGGTGATATCAGCTTAGGATCGAGGTCCGGGACGTGCTTTTCTAATGATCGATGAAAGATAGAATCGTAGTTCACAAAATTTCGAATGGCATGGCGAATCCGATCAACGGATCTTCGCTCTTTGACCAGCAAAGACGCCGAACAATGAAATCTATAGACGCAAGGAGGGTATCAAGAAGAAAAAAAACCAAAAGAACAAAGAAGCCTCCAGGGCAAACGACCGAACTCAAGGACTGATACTAGGACCGAACATCATCATTCAGGAGGGGCATGAGATGAGAGATATAGCGACAGGCATCCAGCAGACTGTTGGCGCTCCGGTGACTTGACGTAACTGTCCAAAACCGCAGCGCTACAGTATGTCATCTGGCTGCGAAGTCATTGGGGCATGAAGATTTGACATGAGCTGGATGAGCGACGGCCATCGGCCCGGCGCATCCATGCTGCCAACCATAAGTCCTACAGCTGATGGTTCTCTGCTTTATTTCAGCCTGTTGACCAATCACAAAGACTTTGGCCAGATGATCGCCCAGCAGCGACATACCCTACAGGACCCCTAAGACCAGTCATTGGCGGGCTGTAAGCGCCGCATCTCTTATTCTTGAGAACCGTTTCGACCACTAACAGAACACCCAACCAATCTGATATTCCGTTTAACCATAATCCAATCTAGCCAGATTGGATTGCCTAAAAACCAATAGAATGTGCCATTGTTGACGTAACTCGTGTAATTGCGGCGTTCTAACCAGGATATTGGGTGTATATAAAATGGGTGGCCGTTTAAATGGTTCTCGACTTTGAAAGTGGGTGATTCGAGACTTGGGTGGGGTAAATTGGGGTTTTCGCAACCCCAAGCCTTTAGGTATGACGCGGGGCCCGTCACCAAGATCTCGGAGAGCAAGGCGGAATTCTTCACAGGGAAAAAAAAGTATTTTAGCAGTGTCTTTCGAAAAAGCGAATCAATTCTTCTGAGAACACACTTCTCTCCTGTACCGTCACTCTATCTACGAGTACTACGTTGATTGCTTCTTGCACGACACAACGATCGCCCGAGCCCTCCAGTTCTAAGAAACTCCACAAAATGTCTCCCCGCGCTATTGTCGCCCCCTCCATCCTAAGCGCAGACTTCGCAGACCTTGGAGCAGAATGCTCAAAGACAATGAAGCAAGGGGCCGATTGGCTCCATGTCGACATCATGGACGGTCATTTCGTGCCGAATATGACGTTTGGTGCTCCCGTCGTGACCAAAATTCGATCGCATGTTGAACGGCCATCTTCACCTGGCGGGCGTGGGACGTTCGATTGCCATATGATGATCAGCGAGGTATGCCCCTGTTTCGTCATATAGACTCCATGCGATGAAACTATCGATAGCCCGTGTATTGATAGTAAACAGCCACAAAAATGGGTTAGAGAATTCAAGAAGGCCGGCTGCGATCTCTACTGTTTCCACTATGAGGCCGCGGTTTCCTCTGTCGCCGCCAAGGATCCCGCTGACAAAACTACGACTCGTCTCACCAGCCCGAAGGAGCTCATCCGCTTCATTCACGAGGAAGGGATGCGCGCAGGGATCGCCATTAAGCCCGACACCAAGGTGGATGTGCTCTGGGACATCCTTGAGAATCCTGAGGAAATCGAGCGACCAGATGTACGTGAAGTGTCCCATATCAGATTTCTAAAGAATATGACAATGTCGCTAATAAGACGGATCAGATGGTCCTGGTCATGACTGTTTATCCCGGCTTTGGTGGTCAGAAATTCATGCCTTCGGAGTTGCCAAAAGTGGCTGCACTTCGTGAACGATATCCCGAGCTTGACATCGAAGTTGACGGTGGATTGGGCCTGGGCACAATCGACGAGGCTGCGGAGGCTGGTGCTAACGTCATCGTTGCCGGTTCGGCCGTATTCGGAGCTCAGGATCCAGCAGAAGTCATCGCAAAGTTGCGCGAAGCGGTCGAAAAGCGGCGACGTTGATCGCACTTCTTCACCTACGACTTGCTTAATCATTTACCTGTCGAATTCAGCATGATGTATGATATCTACTCTACTAACATGTCAGTTTGCAAGGGATTATAGATGCGTCGGTCAGAATAGAATGCTGTGATCCGCAGTTGGAGCAAAGAGGGATTTTATGCCAACAACATGGTATCAAAGACTGGCAGGTCATAGACTTCGTAAGATTCAAATTGCACCATACTAATCCTCTACACTAGTTCCGGCCGCCTCTGGAGCTTTTGCATCCTGTTTGGTCCCGGACAACTCCTCTGCGACATGGGCGCCCTTGCTCTCTTTCTGCACCGATTCCGTCACTACTTCGACAGTTTCCTCCTGATTCCCAGATGCGCTGTCCCGCAACGCACTGACGTCAGCGTCAGAAGGAACCTGAGAAATGGATTTGCGGATATTGCGTGCAACTTCCTCTTTCTCCGCTTGAGATGTAGCAGAAACAGCGGATCCACGATGATGAGCTACCAGACCCAAATCCTCCGCATTTTCGGCCTTGAAATTAGCTGTTGACACGGCCGCGCATTGGTCGGCAAGCGAAGGGCGCTTAGGTGGCACAACGATTTCTGGTGCCACTGAATGGCGGTGTGAACTGCCTCCAGACTCTGTAGACGCAGACCCGACCACGGGCTCCTCCGTAGCTTTGCGAGTAACATCTTTCTCACGCGCCTTTTGTACCTCCGCAGTCTCAACCGGCTCGGTACCTTGGGCTTTTGGATTTGCCGTTGGCGGTAGTTTCCCATCACCCTCTGTGGTGGGAGGTTTGGTACCAAGTTTGGCGCGGGCATTCTCCTTCGCTTTGGCGGCCGCCTCCTCGCCAGCCAGGCGCAATGCCAAGGTCTTCGAGTCACTAGTGGTCACCGGCGGATCCTGAATTTGAATATGCGGAGAGGTACTACCAGACTTGACAGTGGGCGCTGTCACCGCCGCGTCGGCTGTCGGTTTTGTCGCGGCTGGTACGGGACCCGGAGGCTTGCCTGAGATATTGGTGGTAGGCTCTTCGAGGAAAGGTTCGAATGGGAAAACGTTTGGGTCCCTGAACGAAGCCAATCGGTCTTTCAGTTCTCCATACTCGTTCCATTCCTCAATCTGGGGCATGTCCTATCGGTGCGACCACGATCATTAGCACATACGTGGCTAGCAGACAAATACCGTAGATAATGTAGGGCAGTAAGTACTTACCCCCACGATTGTGTTATATTTCACCAATCCAGGGAGTTTCCTGCCCTTGGAATAGCGACCCCAGAGTCGCCGGGCAGCATCGTCAGTCGCAACATCGACTGCCTTGAAAGGAATGCGGTGCGCCTTGAGGATGGTCTCGAGCCTGGATGTAGCAGTGATGATATGGGAGGAACCAGCGGTCAGGGAGGTATACAAGTAAAGGGTATCGTCGGATTCCGGCATGCTTGCAGCAAATGAAAATCGTATTAGATAAAGTAACTGAGACCTTCCACCAAGACAGGTTCCCAGGAGTTTCCGGTTGTTCACAGATGAATGCTGGTCAAGGGGTTCAACTAGTAAATCACGTGTTTAGGAAGTTTCCCCGCCAAGAGAGGGAATGAATGCGAAGTTGCGGACACGTCCAAGAACTAATTTAGTGGATTCAAGAATCTGGAAGATTCAGTGCTTGGGCACTTTGAAACAGATCGAACAAAGGAGTGACTAAGAGAAATCAGTACTGCAAGCTGTTCTCTCGCTCGTTGGATATGTGCCACCTCCAAGTTCAGTCGTCCTTTAGTCTGGGACGAAGATTGAAGTTTTAAAAACGGGCATCAAGGGAGGCAAAACGGACGTGACGTCAGAGGTGAGCTGTTGGCTACCCCACTAGTGCCAGAGGACCCGAGGGCTTCATCAACTGGCATTCTACTGAATGCTCCCATCATGGCAACAGCCAACATCATCGGTCACACCCACGGGAAGATACATCTCCAATAGCAGCTATGACAAGTCGCTCCTGGTAGTGCGTACTCCGTACAACAATTTTCCCTGATAGTTTCGCTAATTCAGAGGTTCTCACGTCTGTGCTGGCAACGTACTAACCGGCACTTAGGATAATGCTACTCGAAAAGAACATCGCCAGTTAGCCACTTTCCTGTCGACTGCGTAGCGACTGATTTCAAAGATTAGCAGCTGTCTGGTCACAGTCTACGTACCTGGTGTGGCGGCAGCGTAAACCATGGAATGCGGTACCGCATTCAACCCGCCATCCATTCATCGGAACTTGCAATCATGTATCATGCGCGAGATCTACATGTATGGCGTATAACAACGCGTTCTTTCGAGGCAAACTCGTCAAGAACACCCGGTATTGGTAGTTATAACGATGCCTCTGGACGATGACTCCTGTCGAAGGAGGTGAAGCTACTGGCTGACATTAAGAGACACTTAAGTGGTGGCGAAACGAAACGCTGAGAAGAGAGTTGATCTATGAACAGCAAAGCAAATCCATGTGCAGAAAGCGAGGTCGGGATGACTGCGAACAGCGAAGGTGCTGCGTGTCTCAGAACAATGATTGATTGCTATGCCGTGCATGAAGAGTAAATACTTGCAGTCTTGGTACCTTGATAATTGTACGAATCAGCCACCAACAAATGCCTTTTTGTCGTGACTAGCATTCAATATCATACAATATTTTATCGTTTCGGAGAAATCGAAGTGGAGCCATCCGATGCTGAAAACACACACTTAGGTCCAAAGTACGGAGTAGTGTACTGAGCAGTAGGCCGAATGTCCCAAGAGTGGCCCATCACGCTGTCTATGTTGTCTGATTACGACTTTCCCAGTATGGAGACGGCATCATTGAAAAGAAATTAATCAAATGCTACGGAGTACCGTCAATTAGATAGTACACTTACTTAATAATAACAATCAACGAGCAAGACGCGTCGATGATTGTGGCGAGCATGAGAATGTAATACGAAAGTACGAGGCTCTCCAGCCTCTCCAAGCACGGCCAAGCGCTCGGTTTCAACCAAGGAACCGGAGCTGTAGTGCTCACTGAATTTTGGTGTCAATTAGGCTTGATACAGGAAAGATGAGAAATGCCACAATGACCCCAATAGAAAAACTGTGCTTGAGCGATGGAGGACGAACTATTACGAGTAAGATAGGTATACTTGTAAAGTCACTCTCCAAAAGCTAGAGATTGTTAATGCCAGTTGACTGAATAGACCTACATTAATCAGCCAGTGAACTTTCGCGGGATTGTTGAAGTCGGTAAGCTTCGCGCCCAACTTCACGGCCGTGTCATTTGTCCACCAGGTCCGTGTCCCGTGATCAGTGATGAAGGAGGCAATATCTATACCGACCGGACTGGGCATCCTGAATGCCTTAGCCGACTGCTCGGCTAGCGGTCAACAATGCTCTGCTTGGTCTCGACCGACAGAATCCAGCGTGACCTCCAAGCCTCAGCGCCTATCATCGGATCACATTCTACGTTACCAACTTGACAACTTGATCCAGCGAAGTTTCCCCAGACGAGGGTGTTCTTTGTGACTACGGACCCATCCACGGATTGATCCCCTTTCCTAGCAATTTGCGAACAAGAACTTCGTCACTGGCTCTCTGCACTCTGGGCTCGTCAGCTATCTGTTCGTCCAGTCGGAGGGTGCGAAGACTGTATGGAGCATTCGCACATTGTGCTTGGACTGTGCTCTAAACTATTTTTGGCTAGTTTAACTTAAACTCACTAACTCGAGGTTAGGCGAGTGCGTCCAGCGGCCGTGTGAACCCAATGATAGGACATGACGACAGCGACGGAAGGAAGTGAGAAGTTAGAATGTACGGAGTATTCAGAATGGATATTGACTTGAGACTTTCGAGTATGACCTGCGAGGATTCACGAGAGAAATGCAATGCGTTGTAGGATTCAGGCAACCAATTATCCAGAGGAGACTTGGAGCAAATGGCCTAAGGCGTCAAGGCCGCAAACTGCGAGTACGGTGTAGGGCCTCAGGCAGACTTGTTGTGCTGGAAGCCTCGAACAGAGATCATGCGAACATCCCACACACTAGCCTAAACTGGCTTGATTCACAGTATGAATTGCAAATGCGTACAGTGCAAATAGCCTGGTCGCGGCGGTGCCCCAGTTTAGTTAGTCTTCACCCAATTATTTGGCATGAGGAAGACATGCAGCATCATGTCACAGCGCTCTGCTTGGTCCGGCTGATGCGACTGCAAATCCGTTTCGCTGCCTCACTTTGGCTGCTCCGAGTGCCACCCGCTTGTCGCCCATGATTCTCCCACACGGGCCACGGATAAGCCCACCGCCCCGGCCCGCCCGGTGCCCGCCAGGTTGGCTAGGTGTAGGTGCTCCGGCCTCTGCTCGCTAGTGAGTCGTGACTCACTTTGCTGCGGCTACTGCGGCCGCTGCAGTTCAGTCAAAGTTCGACGTCCACTACTGCGCACTCGTAAAAAGGCCTGGGCAACTTTGTCTCAGAGCCAGCGTCGGCTACAGTATTTTATTTTGTCTTCCCAAGCTGCCTTTGTCTCGAAAATCATTTTCACATTCATATCATTATCCTCACCCTTCAACTACTGTTCCGATAAGCAACACCCATCACCATCCAGTGTGACAAGAACAAGATAATCGACAGCAGATTATCCCATTTATTTTACCCTCCACCCCGAGTCAGCCCTCCCTGGTTTTTTGCTGATTTGTTCCTTTGATTGATTTCTACTGATATTAGTCGTTTCATCATTGTCTGGTCAAAAGAGAATATTCCCATGGCCGTGAATATCACGGATGACGAGCTCTTTACAAGAGCTGTGTCTGGATACAAGGAAGCATTCTGGTCTCAGCATCAACATTTGTCGGAATCGCAGCGCGGTGAGCTCTGGGCTCAGCGACTGAGCCAATTCCTGACTACCACCACATCGACAACCAACAGCAGCAGCACCGCCATCAGCGGCTCGCCAAAAACCGATGAAAAGCCGGCTAGCTCGGGGGCGCCAAATGCCACCAAGCACCACCTTTCAGATGTTCCGCGTACCATTCCCGGCGTGACCCACGCTGCGAAACGACGAGCCATTGTATGTTTCCGACCCCTTTCCCATGTTTTGCTGTTCTCATGCTGCCTCTACATAACTTATTTCAACGCCCTCTCCATGTTCATTCAGATGTGGATTCCTCCACGTTGACATGATACAGACTCCCGAGTCCGACAACTCCGAGATTTTGCGGAGGACTAGTTCGTCGGGCAGTACCCCTCGATCGATCCAGTCGCTGTCCGGTGCGAAGAAGCAAGAGATCTATCGTCTGAAAGATGGCTTGCACCATGAGCCGTCGACACGCCCTTTCTCTATGACTCGATCCCAGAGTCAGCAGGTCCCAATCGCACACCAACGGCCAGGAATGGCTGCTTCAGAGAACCGGCGGCAATCGACTGGTACACCGCTTTACCGCCCACATGGCACCAGTATCCTCGTCAACGAATATTCGCCCTCTGAATACGCAAGGCAACAATGTTTGGAGGATGTATGTCCCAGTCCAAATACATCTTCTGTTCTGTCATTGCCCTCGGCTGGTGGTGATGCCCCGAGTGGAACCCATGACATGAACTATGAGCTACAGCAGAGCTTTCCAGACCAGCTGTTTCAGCTCACCAATGCCTCGGGGCTTTCAAGTGCCCCTTTGCCCGATCAGTTGACGGACGCTGGCATGCAAGCTACGCAAATGAGCCGTAGCACAACTACTGATTCCCTCTGTGGCGGGCTTGGCATGGTCCGATTCGACTCCTCTCAGTCGAATCTGGACGATTTCTTGAATGTTCAGTTTTCTTCTTCCACCGAATTTGCTTCTTCATTGCCAGCGTCCGGTCAGGACATGGGCTTGTCTTCTTCGTTCAATTCTACTTTTGATGGAAACATTGACCATGTTCCCATTGTTTTCCCCGATTCTTCTTCTGCCCCTTTGTCATCTTCTGCCCCAGTTCCTGTTTCTTTTATGTCTCCTTTTGGGCCTTCATCAGTGCAGATGAAGGCCTCTTCCCCATTTGGGAGCAATAGCTCTCAGGTGTCTATGACACCACAGTCTCAACCTGTCAGACGAACCTCCAGTCAAGGAGTGCATGGGGCTCGACCCATCGCACCCAAACCTGTTCCTGATCAGAACAGCATGTCTAAGGACAAGTCATGTCAGAAGATCCGCATCGAGTCTGAGAATGGCACATCTAAAGAGGTAGCTGCCATTCCCAAGGCCTCGATTCAGCGCCCCCCGCGTCCCAAGACATATTGTCACTTGTGCAACGACCAGCCGGACGGCTTCCATGGGGAGCATGAGCTTCGCCGCCATATCGAGCGTGCCCATTCCGTGGTGCGCAAGGTATGGGTGTGTGTCGACATCTCTCCGGACAAGACGTTCCTGGCCAACTGCAAGGCCTGCCGTAACGGCAAGCGCTACGGGGCGAACTACAACGCTGCGGCGCATCTCCGTCGTGCTCACTTCAATCCTTGCCAGCGTGGACGGGGGGGACGAGGCAAGGATAGTGAGAAACGAGGCGGCAAAGGTGGTGGTAATCACCCGCCGATGGAGGTTCTCAAGCATTGGATGGAGCAAAGAGAAGAAATTGTGCTGGAAAATGCGCAACTATACTTGGGTAACCTCAAGGATGCTGATGCCGACTTGCTTTCGGAAGTTAGCGGAGGCCAGTCTGTGACCCAACCAGTCAAGACTGGGGATGAATCAGACCCGGTAGGGCTCGTAAGTGAACTTTGTGCCGTGTGTTTCCTTTTTGATAGTGGTTCACTGATCTGTCCGCAGTTCGACTGGGATTCTATCGAGCGTCAAACATGATCGTCGCGTTGACTTTTCCGCACAACGATCGCCAAAAGCTCCTGTTGCTTTACCCGGTCAAGGATGTACGCCTGACCGTCAGAGAGTTCAGCGAGACACTCGCCACTGAAGTCTGCATTTACTCGAGCGCGACTGCTTTCTTTGCTCTGTCCATCGAATATGTTCCCATCGCAGCATGGTGTGTGGAATTGAGCGAGTTGTCGATGAGCCTCGATTATGTCGCGCTTCATTCGCTGTTGCTGTCGATGGCTTGGCAAAACTGCTACCAGCTTTTCGACAACAACAACAACAACCGCCGCAGGGAGTACTACTGCGGTAGTACATACCTGGCAAATATTTGACTGCGGCTGTTTTTGGGTCGCTGATGTCTTCCGTCTGGCCAAGAGGGCAGTTTTTACTACTCTCAGTGTACATTGATAATGGTATCTTTCAGTGTTTATTTCGACTTGCTCACTTCCCAGCGTGAGTAATGCTTGATTATCTATTGTATCTCATGCCTTCGATGATATTTGGTTTGAAACCTTAATCAGATTAATATCACTGCGAGGTGTTTTCGCTTCTGCGAGTTCTCTCCATGGCCTTCTTTGCTCGGCAGATTGTAGTGTGGCTTTGATACAAGACCAGTGCATCTTCAGTACTGCACGGCCGCTGTACGACATCTTCCTCGTATGCCTTCTGGCTAATATGGGCGCTGTTCCGACCGGGCGTTCCCAAGAACTCTCGGCCTCTTCGTCGTGGTGGCAGAGCACACGGTCACGTGAAGACGGATAAGCCACTTTAATGGGTACCATGTGGATA
>NW_027192351.1:49306-57431 GCF_041956635.1 Thermomyces lanuginosus | reverse complement strand
CCATGTGGATAGGGGCTATTGAAAACCATCGGACTCGTAAGCCTTACCAAGAGCTTACGTGTCCCAACCTTCCACCCTAGAATCATAGAGCAATCGGTATATGTGGTGTCGGGAGACGGGGATGTGTGTACGAGTGGGAGCTGTTGAATGCTACTGAGTAGTGGGACATAGTTCATGGATCATTCTGAAGGAACACAATGCTGTTCGTGTTGCTGATGAAGTGGCGAAATTCATCCCTGTCGAACAAGAGAGTTTCGTTGTTTAGTCCATATGCATGGAAATGTGACCGTGGCGGGCCGGGCGGCGGAGAGGGCGGACATCATGAACCTTTGGACGGATAGGTTGGCATGATTAGTATTTGCGGGCTGTTCATCGACTTCCGGGCTGTCTACGAGTACGAAAGCTTTCCAAGTTCAACTGAACACTTGTAAGCTGGGAAGTAGGCGCACGGTAATCATCGAAAACCGAAGAGCCTAGTAATGAATAAATAAAATGGCCTGAATCTGAATTGGGGGCGCATTGTTGGTAGCTCTCTGGACAATGATCTAGATTTCTCGGTCACTGATAACTTAGCCGTACTCGTGCGTGGCCCGAGCTATTTGTCAAATACATCGGGCGACCAAGCCATGCGAGTCATGTGACGTAAGTTACTCACACTCGATCCTCGGAATATTCTCACAATATTAAGGTGTGGTTGGATTGGTCGCCGGCCATTTCTTCCACTGTATATTCTGCAGTTCCGACCATGCGGAATAACTTCCTCATTGGAATTTGTTTGATAAGTTCGTCTGGAATCCTCATGCTGGACGTTGAATGAGGCTAATAAGTCACTGAACCTTACAGATATACCTAGCTGTTACATACAAGTACGAGTACAGTTACGTAAGCAGACCGGGCGTTTGACCGAAAATGCATCACGTCTCCAGGGACCGAGCTGCTCTCATTCAATCCAGGCATTGATTTATCATGGTAAACCGATGAGGAAGCCATCTTAGGCCGTAATTTGTATGAGTAGTCGTTGATTAATTACACGAGGTTTTGACTTGGCACTGGACTTCAGAATAGCCGCCGAGAGAGCCAAGATTGACAGCGACTTGACAGCGACTTGGAAAAGACGGCTTGGAGGAATGACTGGAGGGCGCCAAGTGATCTCTAAAAAGCGGCCAAAGCGGGCCGGAGATTCGATCAAAGTTTCCTATGTTGGTTTAGGTTACGATTATGGCGCCTTTCTCAGCGATCTGATTTGGTTCTCCACTCCGCCTGGTTTGCCCATTCAGCTATCTCCGACCCTTACGGGAATCTTGAATCTTCCTCCGAAACCTCGTTGATCTCTTTTTAGCGTTCGGATTTCTTTCTCTTCTTCACAAGCGCCTGTCATCCATTCGCTTCGTTGAGCTTGATCAAGTCTTTTGTGAAGGAGGTATGTGGTGTCGACGATGTGGGCGGGGATGAATGAAAGAACGCTGACATTCTCATTTTCGTTTACCAGCCGGATCCCGTCACAACATGTCTGCTCAAGGATACTACCAGCAGCAGGGTCCTGAGTACCCCCAGCCTGCGTACGCGCATTGACTCGATCTTCGAAAACCGAAGTCAATTGCTAATATTTGATGAAATCGTCCAGTTACGGGCCCCAACCACCTTACCAAGGTCCTCCCCCGCCCCAGGGTTACTATCAGCAACCCGCACCGAACTATCAGGTAATATTAGCCCTAAAATATTGAGAATAGTCCAGTCTATTCGCTGCATAATCGAGATGCTGAACTCGAGATAGCAACAACCGCCACCGGAGGCTCAGCGAGGGGATAAGGACCGTGGGTGTCTGGCTGCATGGTGAGTTCTTTGTGAATCGCTATTTTTGAAGCGACATCACCGCTAACGATGCTCTTTCCAACCAGCCTTGCCACGCTTTGCTGCTGCTTCCTCTGCGAGGAGACTTGCGAATGCTGCCTCGAGTGCCTTGAATGCTGCTTCTAGGCGGCCGTCAAACCGGATTTGCCCAGCCGTCCTTGTGCACATACCTAGATATTGATGGTACTTCTTTGATGGACTTCGTCATGACATATACCTCTTCTTCTATGTGGTTTTTGTAATTGTTGCTGGTGTTGCAGTTGGTATTTCAACCGAGTGATAACGGTTTTCGTCTTTTGTGGTTGGAAGCGGCGAAAGTCAATTTCTCTACAAATACCTAATACATTTTTTTGTCCGTCGACCCTGGCTCAAAATCTGAGTTGGATTGTTGAAAATTTCAATTATCGCTATCCATATTCCATCCTTTTGGTGACCGCCACAGTGTTTCGTTGGAAGTGGCGGAGGCCGCCTTTACGTCGCCATCAATGACATTATCATATCGCCATCACTGGGAAGTATAAATGATCCTCCATTAACTTTGGTCTTACCAAAGCAAAGTATCAAGCTTGAGCTTTCTTTCGACCCTTGCATCACTCGCCATTTCTTCACCCCAACCCTTGGTTTTATCTGCCCAGCAAAAAAAAAAGCCCAAGCCTACAACATAAAAATGAAATCACCTCATCCCGGTGACTTCAACCAGCCCTCCGAACAGGTTTTTCGAAGCGTTGAGCGTGAAGATGATGTGAACGTCTCCCGAGACGATCCACACACCACAGACCGCGTGACCAGGGGACGCGGCCGCTCTGCGACCCGGACTCGAGCCTTTGGGGAACCTCGTCGCCGACCCACGGTATCCAGATCGAGGAGCCGTAGTTCTGGGAGTGCATCGAGACGCCTGGCAGGGTCGAGAAGCAAGAGTAAGATGCGCAAATCGAGTCGGGGGAAGCCGGATTATCGGATCTACTATTACTGAGATATTCTTCTGCTGGGATTCTCGGCTTTGAGCGGATTTGCGGCTGGATGACTCGAGCCCGTTTTAGAGGTCATTACCTAGTGCATACTCGAGCGGATCTCAAAAAATTGCAACTCATCTGTTGAGTCGTGTATGATGAGGACTTCATTAATCAGGTTATGACTGTACAATAGACCTTAATTCAATCAATTTCACGATGTGCGACATTGACATTGAATCGACATACAGTAGTCAAAGCACTTCAAACACATTTAGTACCATAGACAAGCAGGATCATTCTAGTATGCACATCAGAATCATCACAATCGTATCAGGAAGCGCAGTACCAAACCAGTTTCCACAGAACAATCAGAACAACGACGACAGAAGAAGTACCGGGTATATCATAGATCACACACGCTTTCCCAAAGCCATGGCAACATGAAAATCGTGTTGAAAGTAATCCATACTTTGCGTGAAAAATTCGACCACTATGCATAATGCCAGGTGCATCTCGCGGATTATGCCAGTTACTTCACCATTCAGCCAATTGAAATTTTCCAATTTTTCCAGTTCTAAGCGGCGACTCTCTGCCTCGAGGCGTCTGAGCTTATTCGATTTTCTGATCTCAACCCATTCAGAGGCATCTGGGGCTGCATTCCAGAGGGGATTGCGCTTTTGCCGGTGAATCATTGGCTGCCGACCGCTCTTCTTGGAGGGTGCCTTGATCATCGGCTGACTGGTCGGCTGCATAGATTCAAGTAAGATCCAGTCGTCCATCTTTGCTGCCGGTTCGTGGATCGGCACCCAGTCCTCGATGTCAGGAGCATCCTTGGGTTCGTACCAGGCGTCATTTCTTGACAAGTTGCGAGTTCGATGGCAACTGGTACGCACTGATGGAATAGTTGCTGACGTTAGACAAGGACCTTCAATGGCTGGAGATATAGGTACTCACTTGACCAGCGGCAGTAATGGATACTTTTTGCTACATAATTGAACACGGAAAGACCCGAACCGCACATCGACTTGGATAGCTTTGAAGTGGGCATGTCGATCTCAATTACTTCCGCTTCTCCCGCCGACAAAACTCCGCTTCCGGCAACGCGTTGTGGTTCGGACTTCGGATCGGGGCGTGATTTGCGCTGTTGTTCAGGTTGATCGCTCGAGTTATTGGAGAACGTCATATTCCATTCTTCCGTCGCGACGTCATCGCTCTTAACTGCACGCGGACGTGCCGAGAATGACGGACAATGCAACAGCTCGAAGAGCCAGAAAAGCATGTAGAGTAGGTTGCACAAGCCAGAGAGAACCATTTTGTCTGTCCTTCGATCTTTTCAACCAGGAAAAACTTGTCTAAACGTCGGGATGGCGAGCGTTTTCCGTCTTCGAGACGTTGAATGAAGACACTTGTGGTGATGAGGATGGTCTCAAAAGCCTTGACGAACGAAAAATAGTTGAACAAGCTGTGGTAGCGAGAAAGATGATATGGAGAATTCCGATGAGGAGAGGAAGAAAAAGTCGAAAATGTGAAGCCTTGAGAAAGAATGCTTAAATACATTTACGATTCACGTTAGCCAGTGTTCCGTAATGAGACGGCCTCGAAATCCAATCGGACGCTCCTTGTGAAGTTTCCATTTACAGATCTCTGCGGACATTTCCGCCATAATCCAGGCAAAGAATCCCATCACGCAGTTCTCCATTGGTACTTCTAGTCGGATTCTTCCGTCAATATATAGCGGTTGTAACTTGGTCTTGATAAGCGCTAATTACGGTAGCGAGCCGGAGATAGTGTTCGATGGTAGATGACTTTTCTTATTCATTGCTACTAATTGCCTCTGATGCACTTGTGAAATGCAAAATTCTCTTTGGGAGATCATTTGTGTCCAAGCAGACGTGCACGAGCAGTTCCTGGTGCTCTTGGCTGACTGGCCGGCCAAGTGCATCTTTATTCCGGCTCTGATCTGGACAGCAATTTGCACCTGGAGAGATTCTATCAATTTAATCTAAGAACCACTGCACAGGCAGCACTGATAATCCTGATCAGGCTCTGTGATTTCAACAAATCAGGATTTACCAAGCTTTCTACTTGCTTCCCCATCAGAATCTTATGATTAGCCGCTTTCTATTTGGGAGACACCTTGGTGCTATTCGTCACGACAGAATTGTATATAAAATACTTCAAAATGCTCTTAAAGTCTCCTTACACGTTACCACCTGTTCCCGATAATCTTCTCGATCCTATCTTGATCCTCCAGACATAGCGGTGCCGGTGAGATTTGAACGCGTCCATTTGGTCATGTGTAGAAGGGATTCATTCTCCCTAAAGCTTGTATTTCATACGAATGTAAGGCAGGGCTTCGCGTGGCTACTTGAAACATGATATCCGAGCGAGTTAACGAGCGATCTGGCTGCAGATTGATCAGAATGTGAAGTGACCCCAACCCTAACCTTAACCGAGTGATTCACTTTGCCAGTTGACCGAATTTGCGAGAAGCGCACAATTCTCTGCAAGGGATTCTTTAACAAGTTACGTTCCGTATAATGTAGCCATTCAGTGCACATTGACATGCTCTTCAGTTTCAGTGTATTCCTACAATTGATTTCCGTTCTTCGACTGCTTGGCAAGGATGAATTGCTTCGTCTTCCAAGTCATGAAATTTGACGGCGGACTATAAATAGTGATATATTCCCTTGTGAGCTTATTTAAAAGGCTACCTGGTGTAGCAAATGTAACCATTATTTCTCTGTGGAAACGTTGACTGTCTTTTGATTTGAGCCCTTAGCCCAATGGGTGCAACTTCATTCTTCGCCTATCAGTGCATTTCGCAACGTGTTTTTTTTTGCCCTTAATTTGCTGTTAACTAGTCTCATAATTTGTAGTCAGTGTACTATGGAACAGGAAATCCGTGTTTATAAGATAAACTGGCCGTGTCTGGTCGGCAGCAGGTACGAATGCCCTTAGGGCTCCTAGATCACGTGAGTAATAGGTTGCCCTACCCCGTTCGGGGGAGAGAAGTCCGGGCCTCGGCCATTCGGATGGCCAGGTGAACAGCTTACAATACTGCTATCTCTTCATTGCTTGTGAATTATTATCCAAAATATGGAGGGAACTCACAGAGCGCGCGCAGATGCATGATGCTGTGCTGTATTTGGTTCAAGTAATTTCTGAAACCATGCTGCTTCCGGCTGGTTCGAGTACGCGACGGATTTCCAGGCCAAAAAGACATGGTACTCGTGCCACGTTCCAATGTTAGTTACTACACGTTCATAGAACTGAAAACGAAGAATTAATTGCGCGAACAGCACCTATCTAATTCAACAAACATGCAAAAGCGAATATCATTTCAACTGGAATTCATCATCTCTCATGCTCATGAAGAGCAGCGGGTCCCTTCTGCACCGTTAGCAAAGGTTGCGCCTGAACTGCCTCAGGGCCATCAATAACAAGGGTATCATTAGCTCCCTCTGCGACAGTGACTGGATTCTTGCCCACATTCGCCACCCATCTTCTCGTTGAACTTCGCGTTTGCATCGACGGTGCCGGTGCAGAGATCTCACCCTTTCGGCCATACAAAATGGTTGTGAGAATCCGGCCCTGTGACGTTTTGTTAAGGTATTGGCGCAGCCGAGTCACGCCAGCCCGACCCATCAGCACAAAGATAATTGTGGCAAACGCGATAACGGCAGTCAGAACGAGCACGATCAGGGCTGGAACAGCGTACGCCCAGCGATACCGCACCCGCCTCTGCATATATTTCACGCGCGGGGTGTTGGGCGATGGCGACGACTCGCCGATGTCTCTTTTCTCCAGACTTGAAGAAGTTGACCCCTGCATTATCGCACCGTGAAGCCCCCTGGTGCCAACGACGGCATTGGACGACAGATCAGTCCAAATCAGGTTCAAAATCTTCGCAGTGGTCTCGGCTGATCTGGAAAGTTCCTGCCACCGGCGATACATAGCTATATTCATCCGTCCCGTATAGTCTGGTACACCAAGAGAAGGAAAATCCAGCTCAAACACAGAGTTCATTGCGCCGCTGTAGAATTCAATTCCAGGGAGATTCTGGTAGCCGCCACCGGAGTGGAGAGAACTAAGTTTTGAATGTCCAGGAAGATACAGCGACTCTTGTCGGATTGTGTGTAGGCTGATATTGCCTTGCTCTGGACTGGAGATCAATCCCCATAGTGGCCTGACATCGGCAAGTTTCTTGTCCGTGCGCTCGACTCCCCAAAGAGGCTTGGACTCCTCATTTGGGTAAACCTTGTTCTTGATCTCAGTGACCTTTAGGGCGGACAAGTCGTCGCTTCCGTTGAACTGGAATGTCACCCTTTTGATTGTCGCCTTGGCAGTCATGATGCAAGAGTACATTGGAACAGACCAATTGCTGCCGGGCTCAAGAACCAACGAGTAGTTTTTATCCGTCCGACTCGGTGCACCATAAACCATGCCACAGGCGGCGGCGAAGTTGTCCATATTGGCAATATCCGCACTATTTTTACCCGCACACATATCACCTGCCGACGTTAGACAACGATCTGAAATACCAATATTGTCTACTTACCGACAAAGGAGAAGTTAGTGCTGCTGATGTTGAAGGGATTTTCATATAGAGGCTTTTGACCAGGAATAGTAGTATTCGTAATTGTGGAGTTAAAGGGTTTTAATTCGACGTCCAAACCATTGAGGTATCCAGCGAACGATTTGCTAGCCACCAGGGAATTGAGGTCTGGTGTAAGAGTAGGCTCGATGGAGCTGTTGTCCGACATCAATGGGAACTGTTTTCCCACATGCGAGTTCAGGTACGTGAATGCCCTAGAATCCGGGTCGCTAACATTCCTGGGATTCGTCACGTTCATAAAGAACATAGACCACACATTGTTTGCCCAGGCGCCCTTGTACGCCCTATCCCAAAGCTGCGGATTCTGCTGTGTGTTCGTGAATGAGTAGTTTGGGTATGTTAGGTCCAGATTTGCAAATCCTCCGCGATCAGTTAGCACGAGATGGACTGTCTCGGACGTAGAGAGTCCTTCGCTAGTGTACCTAGGAAGGCTAAAGTCGAGAGTCAAATTCGTGTCCACACATCGAGTATCCGGCTCGATGAAGAGAAGGTCTTCCGACCACGTGCTTCCATATGGAGTCCTCGGCGGCGCACTGTGGTTGCGGAATCCAATTCCTCCATTCTTCATGTCAACAACGAGACCTTCGATTGCAAGATAATCATCCGCCAAAATGTTGCTCTGAACCATGATGAAAGCATCGACCGGATATGGCTGGCCATTGTCGGGTGCAGTCCCATTAGGATGGTCATTGATTGTCTGCCA
>NW_027192351.1:0-46200 GCF_041956635.1 Thermomyces lanuginosus | reverse complement strand
TTGAAGACAATCAATGACCATCCTAATGGGACTGCACCCGACAATGGCCAGGCATATCCAGTCGACACGTTCCGCATGGTTCAGAGCAACATTTTGGCGGATGATTATCTTGCAATCGAAGGTCTCGTTGTTGACATGAAGAATGGAGGAATTGGATTCCGCAACCACAGTGCGCCGCCGAGGACTCCATATGGAAGCACGTGGTCGGAAGACCTTCTCTTCATCGAGCCGGAAACTCGATGTGTGGACACGAATTTGACTCTCGACTTCAGCCTCCCTAGGTTTACTAGCGAGGAAAATATCGGCACGTATGTTGACCTTGTGCTGACCGACCGCGGCGGATTTGCGAATCTGGATCTATCATACCCAAACTACTCAGTCACGAACACACAGCAGAATCCGCAGCTCTGGGATAGGGCATACAAGGGCGCGTGGATCAACAATGTGTGGTCTATGTTCTTTATGAACGTGACGAATCCCAGGAATGTTAGCGACCCGGATTCTAGGGCATTTACGTACCTGAACTCGCATGTGGGAAAACAGTTTCCATTAACGTCCGAGAACGGCACGAAGTCGCCGCCTATTACATTGAGCTTAAATGGACTGATAATCAGCTCCTTCTATGGGTACTACCTGAATGGCTTGGACCGCGGGGTTGAGCCGTACAATTCTACAATAACGAACTTTACTTCTCCAGGTGAAGACCCGTTGTATGAAAATCCCTTCAACATCGAGTCGAGCAACTTCACTTCAGCCAGTAAGTTAAGGTTGATGGCATGTGAACTTTGGTATCTAACAGAGCCAGGTACATTGTGTGCCGGTAAAGCTGGTGCTGATGCCGCTAATCTCGATAACTTTGTCGCTGCCTGTGGGTTGGTTTATGGTGCACCGAACCGAACAGACGGAAGGTCGTCGATTGTTTTTGAGCCCGGCAGCAAATGGTCTGTTCCAATGTACTCTTGCATCATGACTGCCAAGGCGACAATCAAAAGGGTGACATTCCAGTTCAACGGAAGCGACGACTTGTCCGCCCTCAAAGTCACTCAGATAAGCAACAAGGTTTATCCAGACGAGGAGTCCAAGCCTCTTTGGGGAGTCGAGCGCACGGACAAGAAACTTGCCGATGTCAAACCTTTATGGGGCTTGATCTCTAGTCCAGAGCAAGGCAATATCAGCCTACACACAATCCGACAAGAGTCGCTTTATCTTCCAGGATACGAAAGTGGTCTCAGGTTCTCGTCCCTTGGGGGGACGCAAAATCTTCCAGGTGCTGATTTCTACGCCAAGGGAATTGCGTCTGTGTTCAGTGAGAACGGAGGCTCTGATATCCCGGATTATACCGGACGAATGAATTTGGCCATGTATCGTCGGTGGCAAGAACTGTCCGAATCAGCTGAAACCACTGCGAAGATCTTGAACTTGATATGGACTGATTTGTCCTCCAATGCCGTCGTTGGCACAAGAGGGGTTCACGGTGCGAGAAATCAAAGCCCCTATCTTTCCTCTAATCTAGAGAAACGAGATGTCACCGTGTCGGAGCCGTCGTCCAACCCTCCGCGGGTTAAATATATGCAACGACGGGTTCGCTATCGCTGGGCGTACGCTATTCCAGCTTTTATTGTGCTTTTCATCACCGCTGTAATTGCGTTCACCACACTGGTTTTCGTCTTGATTGGTCGGGCCAACATGACTCGAATGCGTCAATACCTCAACAAGACGTCCCAAGGCCGGATCTTCACGACCTACTTGTACGGCCAGAAAGGGGAGACCTTTGCGCAAGCATCGCCAGCATCTCCCTCACTGGCGCCAGGTTCAACGAGAAGATGGGTGCAGAACGCGGGCAAGAATCCAGTTACTGTGGCAGAAGGAGCCAATGATTCCCTTGTCATTCATGGGCCTCAGATAGCCCAAGCGCAGCCCTTGCTGCAGCATCCATCGATGCAGACTCAACCCTACCAGCCTGTTCCCTCCACTAATGGTGATGAGAAATGATGTGGATGACTACCTTTAGTTTGTACTCGGTATTGATATTTGGGTAATATTGACCTTATTCTTCAGGGTTGCTACTCAATTCGCACTCCCGACTCGATACTTTGGTATGGAGACAATCTGATGCTTTCGGTAGACAAAGGCTGTCGTGCTTCTGCCTTGCTCCACCTTCGCCGAAAGACTTAGTGAGCGCAGAAATCACAGAGGTCAATATCTGAAAAGATTCTCGTAAATCATTGTATAAGGGCAATATGGGTGCCCTTTTCTTGGCCTTTCTAGTTCATTGTGTGGATGATATCGCCGCAAAGTTTCTAACTTTAACCCTCTCGCTAGTCATCCATGTAGAACATAATCATCTGTCTCGCAGAGTGACTCTTTGGTAACAGCAAACATGAGCGGAGGAGATCCCAAGTGAATATTCACAAAATAACCAATCGCCGAGGCGAGAAATAGTATACAGTGGAAATTTTTTCTTCTCTTGGGAGATCAACCTTCGTCTTCACACATTTTCCTCTCGCTTTTACAGACTCTGCTCATGGCAAATTAAAATGGCGGACAGTGTTTATGTCCAATTCCGCAAAGATGGAGGGGTGGAAATCACCAAGACACCACCCTCTTCTCGTGTGGATTCCATGGACCTGTCCAAACCTCGCGAGGTGGTCGACAGGTTCAATTCCCTTCCTCAATACCTGGACTACCCGGCTCCCTGTAGCAACCGCTGGGTATTCTGCGTGTGGCCTTGCGGTCTCAGCGCCCCGGCAGACTTCTTGGTATTGCTGAATCCTCGGGTGGATTTCGTCCATATCGATGGCCCGCATAACATTCTGTCTCGTAACGTGATCGAGCAAGGAGCCATTGTGTCCAGGTTGCTGATGGAGAGCTTTATTAACGGGATGAATACCCACATCAACTGGCAGATCATGATGGCAATGAGAGACAACAAATTCCGCAAGAGACGTGCTGCGAATCTTGAGGAATATAACGACATGTTCATTGACCTCAACGGCTTATTCATCCAAGATACAGCTCCAGACAAAGTTGCTCCCTGGACCTGGGCATGCAACCAGAGCGAACTGGCAAAGGCTGTTTCTGCAAGTCTTGATGGAGAAGCAATAGCTCACAAAAGGCTCATACATGTCCATCCTATGCTCGAGAAGGAGGAGAAAAAGATGAACGAGGTGTTGTCTGGTCTCAGCAGACTTGTTCAATGGGCTTTGGCCGTAGAAGTCCTACGTCTGCAGAATCTGATGGACGATATGGTTTTGGAAAATAAAAATGGCGAACCGAGAGTCGCCCGACTGCTAAAGATTGCATACACTTGTCCAGAGTGTGAACAGCGGTCGGAAGTTGACTATCGTCGACATATATATCCACACCTGGCGCGACTGGGATACGCGTCGGAAAGCCCATCAGATTCCAATGGTAAAGGCAAACACGATGAAGAGACCAGTAGTCCCGCAAATGGCCACGGAGGAAAAGCCACTGATAATAGTGAGAATGTCAATGGGAGAAACACCGAAGAAACGGATGACTCGGAAAAGGATCAAGATGAAAGGAAAAACAATGCTGCTGGCAACAATGACGAAGAGATCAGAGACTTAGCCAAAAATCGAGATGATGAGCAATCCAATAGCCATGACGAGGATGATAATGGGGAAAGCAAGCCAGGCGGCGAAAGCAATGACGATACCGGAGACAGCGAGCACCCTGACAACAACGACAACGGCATTGATAACAACTATTTTGATGACGATATCTTTTGTAATGGAAGAATCCCGCCTCTTCTCTTTTTCAACACGTTTGCCGCGCAAAATCGAGTCGCCTGCCGGGTTGCTGCTAGATTGAATCTGATGCTACCAACCAGCGAAGAGAATCACATCACTGATATTGAGTACCTCTTGCCCTCACAACTCGTTGAAATCCATGGAGAATTTGGTACTGATCAAATCATCAGGTATCCAATTCGCCGTCTTGTCATCACTTCACATGACAACTACGAGACCATGGAACTACTTTTCGGACCGCATTGGCACCTGTCCATGAAACTCCGGGATATTCTTCGTCGACATCGCTTGATGGCCATGATGACTCCACCATTCGGCGCTCCGTTGTTCGGTCGTTTCGACGCCTGGGATGAGGGGAGCCCCATCAAATCAATCAATCCGCCAACCGTGGAAGAGTATGACCAGCTGACTCAGATTTTCCGTCTACAAGGTCATCTACGCCATGCAATGGACTATGAGCGTCGCCAACCGAGAGAAGCCGAAATCCAACGTGTCAGAAATGAGCATCTTGGATCGGTGCATCGCATGATCGCGGACATGCTGATGGACCTTGCGGTGGATGGACTCGATCAAAATCGGAATTTGTTCGATGTGTGGAGGTGATAAATAAAATGAGATGAGGATGGAAGTAAGCACTCACTATTCCTGCGTACTGGCATTACAGTTTGACACATGTATAAAGAAGGTTGTGGTGTTTTGTAGCTTCTTGCAGGTGAACAGTTTGATGAGTACCGTTCAGTTGTTACTATGACGGTTTGTAAGTCCAGCACTCCTTTCTAGATGAGTTGTGTCAGCATTGTAACGGACTGCATGGCTTCAGAACTTAGGTTTCAGTTTGGTTCTAACCCTAGCGTCAACGTACTAAATCCGATAGATTCATCCTTCATTTCCCACGGTGTTGCTGAGCAAAAAGTATCAAGTCAAGCTCGATACAAACACGACAAAAGTAACCTGAAGCCCTTGGAAACCATTGTAGAGGGTCCAGACACGGGTCGCTGCTGAAGGCGTACGTCCTTCGTTGAACACAGCCCAAGACCTGCTCGACTGCTTGAGAGGTGAGAAAAGTATTTCATGCAGCCCTGATTTTTCTGATACTCTCCTCCAGATCATGGCCCTAAAAAGAATCCAAGTGTAATATTTCATTTAAATTGATTTCTTCTCCAACCACCCCGCAAAACCACTCCCCGAGAAGAGACAGCAGATATCCTCAAAATTGCCCTCTATCGCATTGTGTACAGACGAGTACGTCCTTTATTGATTGAAAGATACCAACTAGGCAGCGGACGCCGAGGTACTGCGTCCACCTAATGAAAGATTACCTGTAAAGAGTACAGACTGAGAGCAAACACGTCATCCGTTCGGGGATGTTTTCTGATTTTGTTCGTTGAGCGAAAAGGTGCGGCAAGTATCCAAGGCAGCCACAATAATGAAACACATCCTTTATATATTTCATCCTCCTCAACAAATATTTGGAAAAACTGTGTACATTGATCTCGAGATGAGCGATGTAGATACATCAGGGCCGTTGAGATGTCGCGAGCCTGATGGTTGATACGTCTTGTTGGCCGAATGAGGATCATGCAAGTGTTGGGTAGGTACTGGTTCTGCATGCATCAAGCTTTCTCAGAGCGTTCGAATGAATTCAGAACAGCAATGGTCGAGTGAGAATCTGAAGTCTATTATCTATTACATTGAAGGTCGTGACGCAGAGTATTCTACAGTATAGTATGTCCACCAACGCCCATACGCCACCCTCTAAAAGATCTCAACGCCTCGAAGACATGCCTCTTCATGGAATCCACCAATGCTTATGTCGGAAAACACCATCTTCCCGATGCTCAGCACCGCGATCCTCCATGCGACTTCCGCTCCAGTACCCCCAGCGCCGGCGCGCTTCCCACACATACCACTTGCCGACCGCCTCCGCGTCTTGCACCCATTGCGACGCTTCCTCCCCGTACTGCTGGCGCACTTGCTTTGCCAGTGACTCCCCGCCGTTCCAGTCTTGGACTGGGGTTTCTTCACTCGGATCTCGTTCGAGATGGGTGAAGGAATACGGCGAAGACTCACAAATCGGCATCACGTAGCGATACGAGGGATAGGCAGCAGACATGATTGAGAGGTGAGTGCCACCAGGGTTGATGACACCAAAGTGCCAGACTTGCCTGCCATCCCGCTGATGCACCAAGTTGCGAATAAGTGACTGGCCTTCGTACTCGGGAATCAGGTCACGGGCAACTGAGCTGGATGGTCCATCCAAAGAGTTTGTGGCCTGCAATAAATCGAGAACTGTTGGTACCACCGACATTGGCGAGACTCGCGCCTCCACTTGTATTCTCGGCAGTCGCGGGTGGTAGAAGACGAGAGGAATTTGAAAGGTAACGATATGAGTATTGGCATACGTGCCGGTCATCGAAGACACTCCATCACCAACGAAAGAAGAGCCATGATCTCCCAAAAGGACCACCAATGTCTTTTCTGCCAGGTTCAACTCTTCAAGCAGATGTAACACGTCTCCCACCCATTGATCGGCAAACCTGATGGTGTTGAGATACCTATTGAATGGCTTATCTCCACCAAGCTTGCCCCCGAAATAATCCATCTGGGGCCCAAACTCATCCGGAGTTGCCCATGGGTGATGTGTGGAAGTGGTTAGGTGCGACAGTAACAGGCGCTGGCCATGTTCTTCAGCATCGAGCAAAGACTTGCGAATATATGGCTTCAAAACTCGTTCAGAGTAGCCGAAATAGTTGAGTTCGGGACCCTCGGGAGGGAACTCGGCATCGGCACTTTGCAACACCTCGCGATCGATGACCTCGTCAAATCCCATTGCCTCCATAAGCTGGCTCTGGCGATCCATTGCGCTGGTTGCTGCTTGCATAAAGACACTTTTCCACGGCAATGCGTTCCAAGAGGAACCAGAATGATTTTGAGCATTCATCATCTTCATAATTTGGGGGAGGCATGGCTGGTATATCTCCGCTTCGATTTCTTCGAGAAAGTCTACCGGGAGAGGATTCACGCCACAATGCGATGAAAGGAGCGACTTCAGCGTAAAAGTGCTGCTGGTCACAGCTCCAACGACATTGATCCCACCTTGCGTGGAGTTGACTTCCCTACCGAAGCCAGCGTCCTGGCCGGTCACTTGCTCTGCGTTAACTGACAGTGCAGAGGGATCCCCTCGCTGGGAAGATTCCCTCTTAGCATTCTTCCAGGACTCTTCCATGTTGCGGTACAGGGAACTATCTTTGATCAAAGGGAAAACATCCTTCCGTGTCGACTCGAGGCTCATGATGATCACATGCTTGATTTCCGGACCAGCGGAATCAGAGAGAGCGTTCCGTAGCTCTTCAACCAACGACTCGTCAAAATTGTATACCTTAAGTGGATCGAGAACACTGTCGTACCCTGGCGGCATATGCTCGCGCTTCATGTCGTCTGGCATCTTGTCATGAGGGTGATGATGGTGATGGTCGTCATCATGATCATGCGGCGCCTCGCCCGGGCGCAAATCCGGGGGCAATAGGAAACTCGAACCGCGATACCATTTCTCAAATCCGGGTAGCGGTTCTCGGGGGAGCCATAATGGTCGATCTCGAGTCACCTCCCACCACGGCGAACCAGGTTTCCATCCTCGAGTGGTGTTTGTCGGCTCCAACCAATTGGCTCGATCCACGAGCTTCGTCAACGGAAATTGCTTCGGTCCATCTGTGGGCGATGGGTCGCACAACGGACTTCGGCGCTGAAAGACAGCCTCGAGCATGGTGAAGGGTAAAGTCCCACTCATGTGACGGTAAGGTTGTTCCGGCCGCACGATGTGGAGAACCGAGACAATCCCAACGATAGCTACAAATTTGATGCGACCCCAAAGAATGTTTCCCGTCGGCCTCCGCGTTTCGGTCACATCTTCGTCATCATCCACTTGGTCGCCCACGAGCTGATAATGGTCCGCTCGTTTGTAACGCAATCGCAATCTTCGGGAAGGCAGAAGCGCTGCCCACGACTCGAGCATTTGGCCAGTCCAATTGTAGAGCGAAGGTGTCAGAAGGTACGCAGCGACCGAGAGCACGGCGATCACAACAGACGTCGACATCAAACCGGTGAGCAGCATTTTAATGAATCCTTGCGGTTTCGAAAGTATCTTGCCCAACATCGACCATCGAATCTCGCCGCCTGTTTCGAGGAAGAGGGCCACCTGGGAGGCGGCGCCGAAAATGATGGGAACACTAAGAAAGGCATTAGCAGAGAAACGAGCGCAAAGCAAAGACACCGCAGAGACATACCATAGTAGTAATGTAGCAGTCAATGAGCATTGAAAGATCAGTCGTGCGAGGAAGATTACAATCACATCTGGCGTCACAAATGTGGGAAAATACAACACAAACAACGGCAGGGAGATGCTAAACAGATGTGAGAACAGATGCAGGAACTTGGCACATAGCAATGCCAAAATTGTGAGGGCAAAGAGGAATTTCCGGTTCAATACGGCGGCGAGCATGATTGCCCGCGTGCGATGGCGGTGATGCCGTTGAACATCCGCCAGGTAACGCGCAAAGGGTTAAGGAGGTAGCAGGATGCACACCATGGAATGAAGCAAATGCAACGGCAAGAAAAACAAATAAAAAAAAGAGTAAGAACAACAACAAGAAAGAGAAGAGCAAAAACTACCTATGTACAGCCACACATGAAGAGCGCCCAAGAGGAGGAGAAGCAGGTTGGATCTGCAAGCTCTCTTGGGGAGGTAGGTTAATCATCATAATTTACGGCCCACGCGCTGAAGGTACAATACGAGGACTCCTCGACGAGGGATAGTTTGGCCGAGGGACGGCCGCCAACGGTCCACCGTGGCGAACTGACGACCAATGGGTCGACGTAAAACTTCAACCCCTTGAACAAACCTGGGTTCATACTTCGTAGGTATGAGGTGTATTACTGCGCTCCGTCTTGATTGACTGAACCCGGCAGAATCGATGCGGAATTACATTCCTTGAGTGTCAGAAGGAAGACATGCCGTTCTGCATGCCTTCTGTCATCATCTTGAAAGGGAAACCACGGCTCCCTTTCGGGGGGCAATGGCACGTGGCCGACTTCCTCTGTTGACTTGGGATTGCCGTGCGAGGGAGCCGACCAGAACGGATTAGCCTATGAAAAAGCGGTGATTGCTGGATCTGGTCGAGACCCAGCGTGTGATTGGGTGGTTTCAGGCGTGGGGTCTAGAAAAAGCTGAAAGCTTTCTGTTTCCGGAATAGCGCCCTCCGTGTCTGGCGATCTTTGGAAATGTGGAGTAGTGCGGAGTGGAGGCTCTGTCAGAGACCAGGAAATGCGGCGATTTCATTCGCTGTGACACTAGGCTGACATGGCAAGGTAAAAAGCTTGAATGAAACGCCCCACCTCCACTGGGAGCAGCGAGGGGTACCGGTCAGTGAGCTGACTCGGCCTGAGGTATGAACCTTGGCAGGAACAGAGACCGTCGGAATTTTATTTTTCCCTGGCGATATTCGCGGAGTAGCGGAGCCCGACTGCTGGAGAGGCCGGATTGAGGCTCTTCTTACTCGGAAGTTTCTGGACTCTCGAGGCCTGCCCTCTCCAAGTGCTTCCACCTCGATGGCGTCTGGCTGCAGTTCAACCGCTTATACGAGAACGGTACTCCGCACTCATTCAAGTCATCGTTCCTATACCCCGCTCCCCCTGGTTCAAGTCCTTGCCCGCCTTCGGAGGGACGGAATTGCCGCATGGGATGATGTTGGGTGCTGTAATATTGAAGTATCAGTACTCTGTTGTCCGTACTCTTTGGCCTCAGAAACAGCCTTTTTGAGCAAGAGACGATGTCCTGCACGTGAACATTAGCCGTGGTTGAGTACTACGAAAGCTCTGTTCAATTGCCGTTCTGCTTCAGCAAAACGGGCTTGCGCAAATTCTTGATACTGTGGCTGAGACGCCTACGGTCTATTTCAGGCGTTGCGCTACTTGTGAAGAGTGTTCTCCTCTTCCAAGCCCCCAATCTATTCGTAAATGTTCTTTTCGCGGGCGAATTGGAGCGGTGGGTTGGGCTGTATTGGCTGCAGGTGATGTCTGCGCCCCATGCACCCTTGCATTTCGGGCCATTTTGCATTCGATGCGAGTCCGAGGTCGATTCGAAGGTCTGTGCAATTGGTTTCTGATTTTTCATGAGAGGCTGGCGGATTTGCAAATCTGACGGTTCGGAAGGTTTGGTCTACCAGTACTCCATACAGTATGCAGAATTCCAACTTTGTTAGGTCTGGCAAGGATGTTTCTCATGAAGGTAAACGTTTCAGGTGCAACCATTACGTATGATCTCATTATGCCCCTTGACCGCTTCATCGCCTTTGCCCTGAGCATCGTCAGCTCTACCTACATGTGACTATATGACGAAGAGAAAAGTCCAGGGCACTGCAATTGGGCCAATGGGTCGATGTGGAAATAAATAAGAGTGGCACGTTGCGACCCCTTGAATGAAGAACTAAAATGCGAAGAAGAATACCAGAAAGAAAAATGAAATCAATGCAGGATGCTGAGAGGAGCTGTCAGTTCGTTTGAAGGAGTGATGCGATCCATTTGCCTTCAGGGACGATCATCATCGACACGATTCAGCTGGGAGCTTCCAGTCCCAACATTCCAAGTTCCCGCAAATTGACCAGTCATTGTGCGTTTCGGCGTCATGTCGCGTGATCAACTCGCTTGTCGTGTTCCGGACATTGGTCCTGAGATGGGGCTTTGGTTGCAGCCGGTTGATCAGATTCGCCGATCACACAGTCGGCGCCACTGAAGCTCTCCGACGATGCAACCGTCGATGCAATTGACACCGCAGAACTGATTCTTCTGTGGAAGAGAGATGGATGGTCGGGTAGAGTCAGACCGCTCATGGACTCCGATTCGGACTGTCTCCCCGTCAGGAAGGATATGGTTGGCCTGAGTCTCCTCCACTGGAGCGAAGTGAGGTACCTACACGTGTTTCACTGTCACGACGAACTGTCCTGGCGTCCCTTGCAGCGTAAGCGTACTCCATGATCTTTGCCACACAGAGCCATGAGTAGGCTGCCGTCTTGGACACAGGCACCCGCCGTCGATACCAGCGGGATTGATAGAACATGGAAGTTGCGGTTGGATCGCTGCGCTCGGCGATATTTGCGCCTTGCCCAGAGTCATTGGAAGAGGGCATTGTGGGCATCCAAAGGTTATCGATAGTACTAAATTTTAAATAATGCAATCACAATTCGAACGAAATGTGCCAGCGCTGGCGAGAGCGTCCTTTCTTTATATGTGGTGGATCAATTCTTCGTGGTCTCGTTATGGCTTCCGACAGGCAGATCGATTCGGTCTAGACAATCAGAACGAAGAATATAGCTGGCTCGACTGCGAACGGATGGTAATGATATCATTCTTTGCAGCGTGTGCATGGTCTCTTCTGCGTCTTGGTTATGCATGCCCAGAATAATCATAATACCATTGGGAACTGGCCCGGCGCCTTCCCCGAGACGTTGTCTTCCGAGGCAACATATGCCGATTTGGGTGTCACGCAGAGTTCTTCCACAGAACGAGGGCACCGGCCACAAGTGCTTCAAACTGAAGAACGGAAGTATATTAGGCATGCTACGTAGACCATTGCTTCTTGATGTCAGAAAATGCGAAATTGATCAGAAGCTCGGCTTGTTTTGATACCATGGTACCAGCATTACTTGATTTCTGCTAAGAAAACGGGCGTTCGAACTCTATAAGTACAGAAAGAAACGCGTCCTTCATTCCTCCAGCGAGAAATCGAACGCCTTGAACGCCGTTTTGAACGCTTCGGCATCTCGTGTCTCCTCATCTGTTGACTGAACTGCATCTCTCCAGTTGATCCGGTCCTCGAGTTGCAACAACTTGGCCATCACACGTCGACCAAACTGGAGATCGAATCGGAAATCTGGGGTCAGAGGGAGAATGAGGGTTTTCAGATTGTTTCCATCTTCTGTGTTGTCTCTCGACGGCTGCCACAGCCATAAACGGAAGAAATCACCAGGCTCATTTTCACCGTCTGGCCGCATCGACCGCTCAAACTTGGGATAGGAGAGATTCTCTGCTTCCACTTTGAAAGCAGCTTCAACGAGGCCCTTTGTGATCATATCGGCAGAAACAGGCAGGAATTGCCAATGGATATGAATGCCATTTCCTCGGCTGACTTCCCACGTGACAGCACCGAGTTTTCCCCCAGCGCGTGCTTGAAGCATTGCGTGCAGCGCATCACGGTACCGCTGCATTTCGCGATATGTAGAAACGCGAGTCTCTTGCTCTGTGATGGCGGTGAACGTTGGTGCGTGGACCAGTGGGATGATCAACATGTGACCAGGGAACCCTAAGGATGGGTACGTGTCTGCCGTAGGGAGCGGACCTTTTGCCGTGGTGACATAAGAATCATTTCCAATCGAAGTGATCAAGTGCGTTGCAATGTCGGGATTCGAAAGGCAGAAGAAGCATTCGCCGGGCCCTGGCGGTGGTTTACGTGCACGCTTCTGTGGCCGGTAGAAAGCATCGTCGCCTCTCGCAAATCGATGGAAAGTCCCGTCATGCGCACTTGAAATTGGACGCTTGCGTGTTACACTCGCCAATGGCGACGCCGTAGCTCCCGCCGGAACAGTCGACGGCAGGGGAGCGTCTGGGTCGAACGTAAAAGCATAAATCCATTTCTCTTTGGCTGCGTTGTTAACCGATGCCAGGTTGATGAATCTAGTCAAATATTTGGCATCAGGAGCCTCTTCAGACTGTAGATGAAAAAATGGCTCTCGCTCAAAGAAAAAGTCTCCTCGAGCGGAGAAATGATACCGGGGTTTCAAGGTCGAGCAGATATCAGCCACACATTGGACTCCATTAGGCACAGTGGCACCTTCTGGAATGGACACATTTGATCGCTCGAGAATTGATTTTGGCCAGTCGTTTGTAATCAAAATATCAGCATTATGGACTCCGTACAGTGCACGCGCATCCGACTCGGTATAACGAGCATAGTATCTGTTATTGACCTTGGGGTCATTCGTGTCAGATGTGATTTCCCCTCCGAGAGCAGCAATGCGGATGCCCTCCGAAGTTTTCAAAGTGCCTCTCCGGCCAATGAAGTAGAGATTCGGGCAAACCTCATCGTCGGCCTGAATTTTCTCAATGACCCGCGTCGGGATGGGGTGGCTTCCAACGCTGAAATACGTTGGCAAGGGAACACTTATATTACCCTGAAGAAGGGCAGAAATCTGCTTCAAGTCTTCTTCTTTAGAGCAGTCACCGAAAAGGTCACCGGCAACAATAGCAAATGAAAAGTTTTGTTTGGCCTGCAGTCGGGCAAGTTTCGTGAAAACTTCATTGAGAGCACAATTCACATTGCCAATGACAGCACTGCAAAGCAATTGTTAGCAAAGTTCGAGGAAAGATATAATGGAGGTTGCTTGAGTACTTACATTTTGGATAACATGGCGGCGAAGGTGCCAGATATGCATTACCAGCACGTTAATGACAGGCACCTGACATAGAACTGAGCTCTCAAAGCAACGTCCCTAGTCCTCTGTAAGGTCCTAAGGTAAGAGCAATTTCAATCTACAGCTAGGACGGCATCACATGAAACCAATCAATGACAGCGACATAGAATAGGTGAGCGCTGTTATGTATTCTCGACAGGCAGTTCTTCTGAAGTTATGGTAATTCTTCCGGAGCTTCAGAGACCCTCAACATTCGGCGACAATTGTAAATCACGTGACATGACGTAGTTATCAATTCCCCTTTAGAACTAGCGCAGCGATAAGCTTCTATGCCATTGCTATTTGAGGAAATGATCAACTTATCGGCTAATCGTTTCACCGGATCCGATCAATATTTTTTTTTCTTACTATCGCAAGCCTGAAGGACATCAGTTCTGCGATCAACAGAGCAGAGCGAGCTCGTCGACTCGCACAATGGTGGCGCCGTCGCTGAGCTCGCGGGCTAAGCCCGTGAAGCTTCTGAAAAAAGGAACCGAAACGACCAAATCCCATCGCTTCGAGCCTTTCTCTCAACGTGTTGCGAAATTGAAGATTGACCCTATCCATCGAGTACGGAGAAACAATTTCGGTGACGACGATGGCGACGAGACTTCTTCCCATTTTCGCTCTGCACTGGATCGCTGGATTGACATGAATATGTCCGAGAACTTTGTCGAGTTCGCGCGCCGTGTCAGTCCGCTGTCGGAAAGCTTGGCCCAGATTCTTTACCACGAAGAGAAAATCATGGCCCTTTTGGTCGAATTCATTGACAAAAGGGATGCTTTTTCAATTGAACCGCTTCTCAGTCTGCTTTCGCAATTTGCGCGCGATCTGGGTGTTCGCTTTGAAAAGCACTTCGCAACCAGCGTAACCTTGGTGGCATCGGTTGCTGCAACACATGCCGACGTCGAAGTGGTCGAATGGAGCTTTACTTGCCTGGCGTGGATATTCAAGTTCCTGTCACGACTTCTGGTTCCAGACCTGAGACAGCTCCTCACAATTATGACTCCATATCTCGGAAAAGAGCGCCAAAAACCTTACGTCGCCCGATTCGCTGCTGAGTCGCTTTCGTTTCTGATCCGCAAAGCAGCTCTTGTGTACTACAAAAATAAAGCACCTCTTGACCGAGTGGTGTCGTTTTTGTTGAAAGATCTAAGAGATCATGCCGACTCCAAGAATGTGGAATTGTACAAGGAGGGTTTAATGGCAATGTTCTCCGAATCCATCAAGGGTGTCAAAGAGGGACTTCATTCCAACGGGACTGATATTCTCAACTGTCTTCTTCATCATGCGGTTCTCGGCGATGAGCAGCAAAACCAACTTGCTGAGCAAATCATCAGGGGTGTTGTGACGAACATCATTCATAACACCTCCGCCGATAGCTTTGCAGACATCCTCAGTTTGGTACAAAACTTCATCGATGAAGAGCCTACTGAACACCATGAGAGCCATGCAAAGCTGTCAACCCAACTCATTTTCGTCTGTGTGGCCACTCGCAAAGGCACGCGCATCAGAAGTTGGAAGGGCGTCCACCAAAGTCTATTGACATTGCTACGGCGCAGCTTGGCAGCGACTGATAGCTTTCATCTTTCTTTGCCTCGATTGCTCGCCTCGGTCGCCTATGCGCTGCAGTTGTCGCCAATGGATGAGATGCTACCATTCATTCGCCCTCTTATGGATTGTGTTTCGGATGAGCGGCTTTCGCAGTATTTTCTTCCGTTCTGCTCCACCTTTTCTGAATTTGGTTCTGAGAGGTTTCATAACGTTGTCCTGCCCTACTTTCAGCGGTAAGATAAGTTTTCTTGTCAACCGAACGCCAACGGTGGCTGACTTGACACAATAGGTTCATAACATCTTTCTGGAAAGCGCAGGAGGCTGGCCTCTGTCTGTCACTGACGCGTCTTGAGGAGGCAGGCTGCGTCACATCCGTTTCTGGGAGAGCAGGCTTTATTACTTGTCCCGCCGAATGGAGAGAGCACATCAGTGATGCTTTTCGACAGCCAGACTTCTCTGTCGAAGGAATTTCCCTTGCCAACGCATATGCTAGATTGCCAAAAGCGATGTCGCTTGCCAATGACGACAATGTCGCAGCAAAGTTAACTAAATCCCTACGTGATCTGTTTGTCTCATCCCTGGGGGCCAAATTTCCACCCGGATCACCTACGGAGCAGTTTGCTTCTGGGCAAGGGTTCAAAACCTACGTCGATCTAGCACTCCAGTCAGGGTCCTTGGATCAGTCTTTGTGGGATTTGATTGTTGGTGCTGGATCGCGCTTTTCTCGATTCTGCCCCTTCTTAGAAGGCTTGTTACACTATATCACATCTACTCAGGATACGGTGTCTGCTAGTGATGTTGATCTTGATTCTTTTATCGAGAGCTTGGTCAACAATCTTGTATCCCCAAACCATCACCTGAAGTCAGTGACATTGAGAATCCTTTCAGAGCTTGTCAAAGCCACTGGCACGGAGGACCATTCTGTGGTCTCGATTGCATTGGAAATTGAGGATAGCGAGCTCAACCTGCAAACTGCACGGGTTCTCTCAATGCAGATCAGGAAATTGGCCCTCATCTATCCTCAGATTGCGACCCACAAATGGCTCGGTCCCCTTATTCCCAAATTCTGTTTCGGTCTGTTTTCGAAAAAGCTTGCTCAGCTGTGGGATGATTCGGCTGAAGCAATCAAGAGCATCGTTCAGCACCCCATCGGTGAGACTGTCGTTACTGAATTGGCCATGCATTGGCTTCAAGACGCCAAGCCATCTGCCTCAGAACCCATCACTGAGGATGAACGCCCCATGGTTTCTCCTGACTACGCGTGCTTCAACGCTGTCAAATTTGAGTCGACATTTTCCGCTCATTTCTCCAACTTCGGCAATCCGGTGGAGATGCTACGGTCGGAGTTCTATAGCAAACATACAGCCGCCGACCTTACACCTGCTTCTCCTAAGGCATGTGCCCTTCGTGTACTGCACGCAGTACCACATATCGCCGAGAAGCGATCCCGCCATATTGTTCCGCTCTTTCTCAATTGGGTCTCAGCCGGGGGGGATAGTAATGCAACGTCTGAAACGAGCTCGAAACCAACAGAGACGAGTTATATCGACGATGATAGGCCTACATGGGAGTATAAGGACCGCCTCTCTCTGTTGGGGCTTTTCGAAAAGTTCACAAATCCAAGGGCACTTTTCAAATCGTCAGATGTCCGAGATGCCCTTCTTACACTATTAACAAACGGCGACTCGTCCGTTCAAAGATCGGCCCTGAAGGGGCTGTTCACGTGGAAGTCGCCGAGCATCATGCCATATCAGGAAAATCTCCTGAACCTCCTCGACGAATCTCGCTTTCGCGATGAGCTCGCGACATTTGTTCGCCTTGATGAGGACAGTACAATCGAACCAGGACATAAAGCCGAACTGCTTCCTGTCCTCCTTCGCATTCTGTATGGCCGAGTGGTCTCACGTGCTGCAGCAAGCTCGGGTTCGGGTGGCCAGGGAGGCCGTAGGAAAGCGATTTTACGAGCCTTATCTCAGCTTTCCGAGTCTGACTTTGGGCTGTTCATCGAAGTCGCCTTCGGTCCCTTGTACAATCTTTCCTTAGGGGAGGGTGGCAAGATCGACTCAGCCGTCTTTGATCAAGAGCTTCTGAACTTGCGCCGCCAATCAGGTCTCCTCAAAATGATCGAAACAATGTTTGATACTCTCCGAAGCCGGATGGTCCCGTATGCAGCCAAGTCCATGAATGTGGTGACGTACTGCCTCGTCCGTGCCACTCGCTTGCTGCAAGCTCAACCTGATGATGAATCTGCCGTCCGTCACACGAATGTTCTGCGCGATATCCGCCAAGAGAGTATCCGATGCCTGAGCTTGATATTCTCTGTTACACCGGATGTCGACTGGAGCGCCCATGTGGCAACTCTCTTTGACGAAATTATCAACCCGAGACTCGAAAATTTCGCAGTAGAGAACGCACAGGGTGTTTCTGGTCTCCATAGACTCTTCCACACTTGGGCCTCGAGCGCAAACTCCGTTTTCTACCTCAGCCGATACAACTCGAGTCTGATCAGGTCTGTTACGGACACTCTCAATGTACCCTCAGCCCAGGATGACGTTAAAGTCTTCATCATGAGCCAGATCATTCAGCCTGTCATTGCTTTCTCGACCGGTATCACAGCGGACGGTGATGAGGTGATGGGTGACTTTTCTCGGGATGAAATTCACAACGGCGTTCTTGCTCCGTACGTAGAGCACATCTTGGTGCATCTCAGCCGTCTTCTGCAACAGAATCCGCCCCGATCAGTGCTGAGTTCTGGTGTCGATACACTTTCCGCTATCTCTCCTTGTGTCAAGTCATCCGGGGAGATCATCAACTTGCTAAAGACGTCAACGTACCTTCTTCGCCAGCCTCACGATCGAATACCCCTCAAGACAAAAGCTGGCCTACTGCGGACCTTGCAACATTTCATTCCGCTATTCTCCATTGAGTCGGACCAAAGCCTGGCAGACGACATTTTCCGCACGGTCGTCTCGTTGTATACTGAATTCAACGATGACGCAACAAGGAACCTCATTTCTACCGTGTTCAGAGAATACGCCAAGCTCGACGATGAGCTTCTGCAAGTCAGCGAACTCTGTGCTGACCTTAACGCTGTGGCTACGCACAAGCTTGACACTGTGGATTATGAGAAACGCCTACAGGCGTTCACAAAGATCAACGAGGACCTGTGGAGCACTCTTGGCTCGAAGCAGTGGCGGCCGCTACTCTTCAACATGTTATTCCACGTCAAAGATGAACAAGAACTGGCCATTCGAGCCAGTGCCTGTTTTGGCCTGAAACGGTTCATCGAGCGATCCGTTATGGCCGAAACTGACAAGGAAGGGTTCGACGAATTGAGAGATCAAGTGCTACTTCCGGCCTTACGGCAGGGTACTCGTCAGCGGTCTGAGCTGATTCGGATGGAAGTCGTCTCGGTTCTAGGGCATCTTGTGAAAACGAACCCAACTCTGCCCTCTGTACAGGACATGCACGTGCTTCTAGTTGGTGGCGACGAGGAGGCTTCTTTCTTCAACAATATTCTGCATATCCAGCAGCATCGCCGTCTCCGTGCTCTGCGTCGACTCGCCGCCGAGGTAGGCAAAGGTGTCATCAACACATCGAACATCGAGTCAATCTTCATCCCCCTGGTTGAACACTTCATCTTCCAGATTGCTGAAGATGATGAGAGTGCACACAACTTGGCAGCGGAAGCAGTGGCCACTATCGGTACATTGTCCGAATGGCTGGAATGGCCACAGTTCCGTTCCATCTTCCGTCGGTATCGTGCTCTAATGACAAGCAAGCCTGAAATCGAGAAGAACATGATCAGGTTGTTGGGCCGAATGACGGATGTTTTGGCCAAATCTGCTGGCCAGAATGTGCCGCAAACTGGGGACGAAATGGACACTGACGCCGACGGCTCTCCAGAAGCAGCCCGCCAGAAATCTCGTCTGGCGGCAACCTTGCCAGCGGCATCCAAAGTTGCCAGCGAGCTGAATAACCAGTTCATCCCGTTCCTAACTGATTTTGTTCACCAAAAGGATGAAACAGTGATGAGCCTCCGTCTCCCGGTCGCCGTTACAACGGTCAAGCTGCTTAAACTGTTGTCCGAAGAGGACATGGCTATTCGTTTGCCAGGCGTTCTGCTCGATGTCTGCTACGTTCTGCGCAGTAAGGCCCAGGTGTCTCGAGACATTGCCAGGAAGACGCTGGCGGAGATGGCAGTGATTCTCGGGCCATCCTATTTTGGCTACATCATCAAAGAACTGCGAACTGCATTGGTTCGGGGCTATCAACTACACGTTCTTTCGTTTACTGTCCATACTATTCTTGTGGAAACAACGGACATCTACAAGCAGGGTGACTTGGATCATTGCCTGGAGGACCTCGTCGCCGTTGTAATGGACGATATTTTCGGTGTTGCAGGTCAAGAGAAAGACGCTGAAGAATACATCAGCCAAATGAAGGAAGTCAAGAGCAGCAAGAGCTATGATTCAATGGAACTGCTCGCGAAGAATAGCTCCGTCACCAGATTGGGAGCTTTGATCGCACCGATCCAGCTTCTGCTCCGTGAGAAGTTAACCGCATCGACTGTCAGAAAGATCGATGAGCTTCTTAGAAGAATCGGGGTTGGTCTGCTGCGAAACCCGGGTGCTGAGAGCAGGGATATTCTCATTTTCTGCTACGAGGTCATGAAAGAGTCCCACGAGCAACAGCCTACCACGGAGCCAACGTCCGCCGAATCTGCGCGTAACAAGCGCTTCTTAGTCAACATGCATGGGGCGAGACGTGATGGAAAGCGCGGGAGCACCTCGTCTTACATCCACAAGCTCACGCGCTTTGCGCTCGACGTGCTGCGATCCATACTCAACAAGTTCCATTCGCTCTCCACGCCGGCGAATCTTGCGGGTCTCTTGCCTGCTATCGGTGATGCTGTGATCCAGGCCCACGAAGAAGTCAAGATGTCTGCGATGCGTCTGCTGTCAACGATCATCAAGGTGCCTCTGCCGGAGCTTGACAAAAACGCTCCCGTCTATCTTATCGAGGCTGTCAACGTTGTCAGAGATGCGCCGAGCACAAACACGGAGCCCGCTCAAGCGGCTCTGAAATTGATCGCGGCCATCATGCGGGAGAGAAAGTCTGTTCCCATCCGGGATTCGCATTTGGCATACCTCCTCAAAAAACTTACCACAGACATCGAGGAGCCGGATCGTCAGGGCGTTACGTTCAACTTCATCCGTGCTGTCATGGATCGCAAACTGCTTGTTCCGGAGATGTACGAGCTGGTCGACAACATCGCCAGAATGATGGTTACCAACCAGACGCGGGCGGCCCGAGACCTTGCGCGCGGTGTATACATTCATTTCCTCATCGAATACCCACAAGCAAAGAGCCGATGGAACAAACAGCTTGCTTTCCTTGCCAAAAATCTCGATTACGAGTACCGGGAAGGCCGTGAATCAGTTCTGGAGGCTATTCATATGCTCTTGTCGAAGATCGGCGGTAACCTTAGCCAAGAAGTCATCTCGACATTCTTCCTGCCAGTCCTTCTCGTCATGGCCAACGACGAGACCTCTGAATGTCGGCAGATGGCGGGCGTACTCCTCGGCGAGTTCTTTGCCCGAGCCGAGCGAGAGCAGCTGCAGACCATGCTCAAACCAATCAAATCCTGGCTGGAGCAGACAGATAACATGCAGCTGGTCAACACGGGACTGCAGGCGATGAGAGTGTATTTCGATGTTGGCCAAAACGAACTAGAGAAGGAGGCCCGGTTCGTGATCAGCGCCCTGCCGGAGCTTGTCGAGCCAATCCTCCAAGATCATGAAAGCGAACACTGGGAAACGGTCTATTTTGCTTGGCAGCTGTTCGCAAAGATGGGCAAGGCTGTGCCCGCGATTTCGTTCAGCAAGGCTTGCTCGCAGATCTGGACCGATATCCAGGAGTCGCTATTCTACCCCCATGCATGGATCAAAACCTGCGCCGCCAATCTGGTCGGTGCTTGGTTCTCGGATATCGCGAAAACGAACGCATCGGCCGGGCTTCGGTCACTTCCGTTGGCCGGAAAGCATGGTCTGGAGCTCGATGGCGAGCGCATGTTCCGCCTGACAAGAGCCAGCATCCGTTGTCTTCTGGCCCCGAACGTTCCAGAGGAATTAGGCATGCAAAGTGTGCGCAACTTGGTGTTCTTGGTTCGATGCTTTGCGGAGAACAGCCTGGGTTCTTCAACGACGAAATCAGACACGGATGAATCGGAGTCCGATTCCGAGTCCGAGCCCGAGGCGAACGAAAATGGCGACATGGAGAGTACTGCCGCCAACAACGACGCGGCAACCCGATCAAACCCTATCCGCTACATTGTCCGCCAAATCTCCATCATCCTCCGCCGCGAAACCATCAATACCAAGTCATCGGTCGCTCTCGTTCCCAAGACGGCGTCCATCGCGCTCTTGGCAGCAGTATGCCGATATCTGTCAGCGGAGCAACTTCGACCCTTGCTGCCAACCATCCTTCTCCCTCTGCAGCACCTGATCGACCCAGCCATCCCGACACCACGCTCTTCGGACGAGTCCTTCCAGAACGCGTACAAGTCTATCGTTGGAAACGCGCGGGAGATTCTCGATCTGCTACAGAATAAGCTCGGCACGACGGAGTACGTCGCGCAGATGGCGCAGGTGCAGGAGCGGATCCGGGCGCGGCGCGAAGAACGCCGGATCAAGCGGCGTATCGAGGCGGTTACGGATCCGGAGAAGCACGGCGAGGAGAAACGGCGTAAGAACGAGAGGAAGAAGATCAAGAGGCGAGAGAAGGGTATGGAATATCGGGATCGGAGGCGAGGGTGGTAAAAATGTGCTCGCCTTTGTTACATGCACGGCGTTTTTTTGGTGTTCCAGGGCTGGGATTTCTCTTTTTTGTTTCTACGATGCTGTTTGTACCATAGAATGGGAGTCGAGATTGGCATTAAGATTATGATATGTTTAGACCATACAGTCCAGAAGAAAAGTTGACGAATAACTGACCATGAGAGAATCTTCAGCCCAACCGTGTAACTCCTTCCCTCCATCCAAACCAAGTATTCCCCTCTAGTAAAACAGTTTCTCCGCACTGGGCGCACAGCGCTCAACTCGGCAGAGATTAGAATCATGGTACACATCATGATTAAACATGAACTTTTTTTTTTTCCCATCACGACTTCCCACTCCCATCCTGTCCACTCGGCGCGTTACTGTTCGCCGAAGGATTCTCAGACAGCACCTCTCCCTTCCCAGTCTTATAGATCGCACCATCCTCCCAAATCTCTGTATCCCCATCCAGGTAGCCCCTTGTAATCTCCATCCCCTTCTGCCTCAGAATATCCTCCAGCGTGGTCCTCTTATCAGTGAAAATCCCCAGATGATCACTGATGATATGCCGATTTTTGCACGACGGGCAAGCAATCAATACTGTCCCCTTGTGGTAACCATGCTTGGACATGTAATGTGACGAGCGGTGGCCGCAGGGTTTGCAAGTAAAGGTGATTTTGTACGCGGGCTCGTCCGCTCGACGCGCAGCGTTCTGCGCCGCGTGCTCAGCGTCAGCGGCGGGGTTTGAGACCCGGTCAGTTAGGGGCTGTGCTGAGCCAGCAGCAGAATCAGAAGTGTTTGATTGATATCGTCGGAAAAAAGGCTGGGGGAGACGAGCTGATTGTCGTCCAAGTGCGATTGCTGCAGCCGAACGCGGCGTTGATGGAGAGAAACGAGACAGTGGAATCGAGGTTGTCGGAACGTGGTTAGCCACCACACGGCATGATCGCAGCAAGGACATGGGGGATCGCATCTTGATTGACTAGCCCAGTTTCCTATTCAAAAGGAAAACGACTCGCGAATGCTCTTTAACCTACTGACTTTTATCAAGAAATATTTTATGGCTGTTGCGGGAGAAATTTAGTCATCGCTTAGTCATCGGTCCAGGGGGAAGCGTTGACTTGGCACACTATAACTTCGTGCCAGGTAAATACAGTACCGTATTTCACCGCCTGCCGCCCGTCACCATATGACGCACGAAATTTTCAACCCCACGTAAATCTTTTATGCTACGCAACACCCTCACATGCAATTTTTTACGATAGAAACTGGTATCAAAGCGATCGACGGATTGCGTAGAAATACGATCATACTACGTTATCCTCTCTAAATCTCTCTGGAAGGCGAATTTCCCGACCTCGTCGGGTGGTGCGGCGGGGTACCTCCTCCACCGGGTCGCTCGATATTTGGACCTCGTCCCGTCGTTGCTGGTTATTTTCTGAAGGCATTTGTTCCTCTGGACTCTTCTCGACATGCTCAAGCTCGTTTTGGAGCTGTAAACTTGCCAGCTCTTCGAGATCAGAGTCTACCTCTTCCGGCTCTTCCTCACGTCTCGCCTTCGACCCTTGTTCCTTCCCCTTCGCTCGTTCATTTTCTCTCTCTTGCCTTACGGGCTCTTTCAGCTCTCTTCTGTTCCTGCTCCCTCTTTTTGTCCTCTTATTGCCTCGCCTTCTCCTTATTCCGGGCTATTGCTCGCCCGAGCTTGCTCGGACTATTGAATTGGCCGTGGCTTCCTTCTGCATCCGAATCTCCAAAGTCCAGTGGTTTGCCTCGCTGCTTTTGCCGCCTTTGCCGCTCCAGGCTCTCCCTCAGGCCGCGATTCTCAAGCCTAAGGGTGGAAACTTCCACCGACATGTTGTGGATTCCACGAACAAGCTTTTTGACCCTTTTGTCTCCTGTGTCTTTCACGATTTGATACAGGAGCTCCCTCATTCCCTTCCAGTCCTCGGGATTGAAGTCGGATGAATCATTAGACGAGGCCAACGACTCGCTACGGGCTCGAAATCTCTCGATAACGCGGTCAGGATTGAAGGGATTCAGACCGCACGCTTCAAATCCTGAACGTATGTTTTCGGCCGTAACTGACGTTTTCCAGGCAGTGTAGAAGAGGTTGAGGAAATCCGTTTTCTTGATTGAGGTTAGTCCTTGGGATTTCTTCATGAAGTCCATTAGTTCATTGTTGTATGCCGAGGCCAATGGGCGAAACACGGAAACATCGAGCGGCTGTAACGTATGCGTTGAATGAGGCGGTGAGACAGCCACTAGAATCTTGTTTTGCAGACAAAAATCCATGAAGTTCATTGTCAGATGCGAACCGTGGCCATCGAGAATCAGGAGCCTATATGACGATCGTGCCTCCTTCTTAGTTTGCCGATCGAAGACCTCCACTAGCCATTTGTAGCCAATTTCATCGTTGGTCCAGCCTGTGGGTGATGCGGTGAGGAAAATCTTATGGACATTGGGGTCAAAATCCTCGACCCATGTGTCCATGATCTTCCCACTTGTCGACTGGTAAATAAGGCCTGGATCCAAGGGAGTTCCGTCGGCGCAAACGCACGCTATGACCGTCACCCATTCGCGGTTTCCATCCTGAATGATGTGCTTCAGCTCCCCTTTCTCGTAGAGGCGTCTTGAGAAGATTCGCTTTGTTTTTGTAAGCACACCAATGAGAAAACCTCTTTCGTCCATATTATACATAAGCCACGGTTTTATCTTGTATTCCTCCATCTTCCGCCCCATGAGATCGAAGTAATGTTCATACTTCTTTGCTGAATCGGCCTTATGTCTGGCTTGGTCCATTGCCGTCGTCCACCGAGAAACGAGTTCAAGTCTGTGTCGTTCGACAAACCGATCAGGCCAGTTTTTCCCGATTTCTTTTTTGGCGATTCCAGATCGTAAATAGCTCCAACCTAACAGCCTACGATCTTAGTCTGAATTTTAAGACCGTATACACCTGCAATAGTAGCCAGGTATCTGTGAGAATCCTTGACAGTCTGTTAGCCGAGGTCAGCCTACACTCTCAAGTGTCCCGTAACACACGAGATCCTTCATAGTGAAAGCGGATCCGGGAGTAATGACCAATCTTTGGCTAATGTTCGGAACCTTAGGGGATCCAAGCAGGTCCCCAGGGGAGACCCCAGCAGCAGTAAAGGGTGTCTGGAATGGCAGAGGTCTGGGCATGCCGTCTCGGTCCGAAATATTTCGAGAAACTCGCGGCGCAGGTGCTCGGTGCTCCAGATATGTTCGTAGAGCCAGATCTCGGAGTCAAAGCCAAACAGTTCTCGTGTCTCCTGGAGGTAGGACCAGCCATTGGTCAGCTCGGCCGGATGGTCGACGATATGGTCCCAGGGCACCTCGCGGAACCTATCCACTGCGAAGTGTTCTTGTGTGATTGTACCCGTAGACTCGTTCTCATTCTTTCCTAAGCTCTCCCGATTCTTTTCGTCTCTCAGATCGTAAGCAGGACTTCCCTGTACGCTTCTTGGCTGCTGGACTTTAGCTACTGTTGCGAGGGACTTGTTAAACTTCAGCCGGTTGATGAAATCAATATCACCTACGCCCTGTATGAGCAACGTGCCCGTACCTGGAATAGTTGGGGAAAATGAGAAACGTACCCTGGGCTTTTCAAATGCAAACGTGCATTATTTGCAGACTATTGATTTCCTAGGGCACTCTGTATGAAAAGAGAAGAGCATGAACTGATACAGAAGAGCCGATGAGAACTAGCCCATCCCTCCGCAGACTCCCGCAGCTTTTGCCGCGAATTCTAGTGCACATGTCGGCCCGTTGTTTTTCCGGGGTTCCCGCGGCATGATCATACTTGTGAACCTCTGAATGAACTGAACAAACAAAACACGAGACTTTCTGGTAATTCTGCAATCAGCTGTGAGGCAGAAGTTGGTGGGCTTCTATGTCAACCTAAGTTATTGTTTTTTCCCTTTGTTTCAGCCCTTTCCTCCCACCTTGCAAACTGGACCAGTTCCGTCCGGCCTCGGCGCGGCGGTTAGTCCTCAGTGGAGCTTGATAGCACAGCTGCGTTCCGGGTTGACGGGATAGTTGTGCGATCAAAATGGCTATGAGAGCCAGGCAGAAAATTCGAGCACCGAGAAGGGTAAGCTTGCTTTGTTAATATCGCAAAGCCCCGCCCAGTAGTTACAATGCCTGAAAATGAGCTTACCATGGAGCTCGTATTGACGTCGGATGTAGGGTGTAGCAGGTAGAGCCGATGACTTTGATGCTCTCTGGTCCGTTCTTGCGTCTGCAATCCGCGAAATCCACACAAAGAACGCCTCGTCCCTCTCGTTTGAAGAGCTGTACCGCAATGCCTACAAAATCGTGTTAATGTCAAGAGGCGATGATCTCTACGAGCGGGTGAAAGAGGTCGAGCAAGAATGGCTGAGTGGGCATGTGCGGCAGACAATCAGGTCAGCAATTTCGCCCGTGCTGCTCCTGGATTTGGACCCCGCGGATACCAGGGAACAGCCGAATGAGCGGAGAGCGGCCGGTGAAAAGTTCCTCCAAGCGCTGCGGAGCGCCTGGGACGACCATCAAGTTTGCATGGGCATGATCACAGATGTCCTCATGTACATGGTACGTTACTGACAAGATTCGTGCTGAGAGGGGTCGAAGTGCTGACCTGGCCGGTGTCAAGGACCGCATTTCGAGCACCGACCAGAAGCCGTCGATATACACTGCGTCAATGTGCCTCTTCCGTGATCATGTTCTGCGAACGCCCGTGGACGAGAATCAACGAATGACCATATACGACGTTCTGCAGTCTAGCGTGCTGTTTATGGTACAGCTGGAAAGGTCCGGCGACATCATCGACCGGCCGCTCATCCGTCACTGCATGTACATGCTGGAAGGTCTCTATGAGACGCCCACAGAGGAAGAATCATCGAAGCTCTATCTGACTGTGTTCGAGCCCGCGCTCTTGGACATCAGCAGGAATTTTTATTTAGCTGAGGGGCAACGTCTGTTGGAGACGGGCGACGCCGCCAACTTTTGCCGTGTGAGCTTAGACCGGCTGGCAGAGGAAGAGGCACGGTGTCAACACACGTTGTCTCAATATTCACAACAGAAAGTCAAGAGTGTCATTGACGATGAGTTGCTGCGGCGGAACCTCCCAGATGTTGTCAACCTAGAAGGAAGCGGTGCCAAGCACATGATCGATCATGACCGCATTGACGACCTGAACAAGCTGTACCGCCTCAATGCACGCATAGACATAAAAAAGTCGGCACTGACCAGTGCGGTCTATAAGCGCATCGTTCAGCTCGGCGAGGAGATCAATGCTGCCGCCAAAAGTCTCGGACAAGCACCAACAGCTCCTGCGAAGGAAGATGGGAGCGACAAAAAGAAGGACGAGAAGGAGAAGCCGGCTGCGAATCTGCAGACCGCTGCTGCGATCAAGTGGGTCGATGACATCCTGGCGCTGAACAGAAAGTTCGATCGCATTTGGCAGCAAGCTTTTTCATCTGACCAAGGTCTGCACACATCTATCACCGATAGCTTCTCGGAGTTCATCAACTCGAATCCTCGCAGCTCCGAGTATTTGTCGTTGTTCTTTGACGAGAATCTCAAACGGGGCATCAAAGGCAAGACGGACAGTGAAGTGGATGCACTTCTGGACAGTGGAATCACGCTGTTACGGTATATTCGTGACAAGGATCTGTTCGAGGCCTACTACAAGAAGCACCTGTCTCGGCGCCTTTTGATGAAACGATCCGTCAGCATGGACGTTGAGCGTCAGATGATCTCCAAGATGAAGATGGAAGTCGGTAACCAGTTCACACAAAGACTCGAAGCGATGTTCAAGGACGTAGCGGTGTCGGAAGACCTGACACGCAGTTACCGGGAGCACGTGGCGCGAACGACCGACCCGTCCACGAAACGCGTCGAACTCGAGATCAACGTTCTCACGAGCACGATGTGGCCCATGGAGATCATGTCGGACTCAAAGAACGGAGGCATCCAACTGCCGTGCATATTCCCTAAAGAGATTGACATTGTACGACAGAGCTTTGAAAACTTCTACCACAGCAAGCACAACGGGCGGAAACTGTCGTGGCAGATGGGCATGGGGACGGCCGACATCCGGGCAACGTTCGTGCGAGCCAATGGCAAGGTTGCACGGCACGAACTCAACGTGTCGACATACGCCATGATCATTCTCCTGCTCTTCAATGACGTCCCGATGGACGAGCCACTCACCTACGAGGAAATTCAAGCCCGCACCCGCATCCCGGACAGCGAGCTGATCCGCAACCTGCAGTCGCTGGCCGTCGCGCCCAAGACGCGAGTGCTGCGCAAGGAGCCCATGAGCAAGGACGTCAAGCCGACCGACCGGTTTTACTACAATCGCGACTTTCAGAGCAACGTCATCAAAATCCGGATCGGTGTGGTCAGCAGCGGCGGCAATAGGGTCGAGAACCAGAATGAGCGGCGTGAGACGGAAAAGAAGATGAACGAGGAGCGAGGAGGGAGCATCGAGGCCGCGATTGTGCGGATTATGAAGTACGTAGCTGCAAATCTTTTGTGGGAGTTTCTGATTCTAACCCGGATCACAGGCAACGCAAGCAACTTGCCCACTCGCAACTCATCACGGAGGTCCTGACCCAGCTCGCGTCACGCTTTGTTCCAGATGTGAACATGGTCAAGAAGCGGATAGAGAGCTTGATTGACAGGGAGTATCTGGAGCGGATACCGGATTCAGATCCGCCTGCTTATGGGTACATTGCGTAGATAGCTGGACGGAGAAAGGAAACGTGTTGCGCGTGATGTCTCTATTACGATGTTCATGAGGGTTATGAGCGATGATGTACTTGTTGATAGAGTCACGGAATGGGATGTAACCTGCATGAATCCTGTCTATTCATCTATGGTATCATCCTTGAACGCCAGGAGGGTGAGCTGTCATGATAATACACCCCAACCATCAACCCCCAGGCTAAGAACACACAGAGTCGTGCATATATGTATATGTGCATAGTTGGATCGAGTGTTTATAGCACCTCCACCTCCCCTCTCTCCCACGCTTTCTTCACCCCTTCCCACCGTACCGCCCAAATCTCTCCCATCTTCATCGTCGTCCCATACGTCTCCTCATTCAAGACATCATCCGGAGGAATGACAATAGTCACCTCCTCGGCAAGACATCGCACAAAGACAATCTCTTTTGTGTCCGGACCCTCGACCATATTCGTCCCGCCTGCATTATCATCTAACCGGCGGAGCTTTGGCGGAAACGTCGACAGAAAACTCGCATTGTAGTGGCTGTAAAGTAGGGAATGGTGAGCCTGCAGGAAACGTGCCTCGTCGGGGGAGAGCGGGGCGGTCGACCTAGCAATGGCATTCCTGTGCTCGCGTGAGTCCGTACCCATGTCCACGTCCATATTATCTGTCGAGGAGAGAAGCGACGAAGATCTCGGCAACTGGCTATCGTCTCCCCCTGTCGTTCCTGTCGTAGTAGTAGTCGTCGTCGTCTGCGACTGTGACGCGCCCCCTCCTCCTCCTCCCCCTGCATTTTTATCTGGTGAGATCAACAGCAGATAATGCATACTAAACCGCGTAATCTTTGCCAGCCGCTGTCTTAAAAACGAACGGATCAAATACTGCGTTCGCGAGAGATCGGTTTGAAGAATTGACAGCTTCAAATTCAACGTTTGGCTGCTCTGCGATCGTTGCCCGCTTCCTTCATTGTCGGATTCCCCCACGCCGATGCCGCCGCCGCCATAGGAGGATGCGGTCAAGTCTTCAATCATTTCAATCTATTTTCCCCCATTTTCTCCCGTCAGTGCACGAGCTATATTCTGGAGGAGGATGAGGAGGGTTTAGAAAAATACCTGTGTTCGAACCCTCGCCATCATTCTCTCCATCAATGGCCCCGGCCATGGTAAGAGTTCTGATACCGCGCGCTCGGCAACCCATAGTCGCGTCAATTGCTGGTGGTCGATGGCCGTGGACTCGGGTGATGTGTAGTGGTCGCGGTCGACCGACGCGAGGATATCGTCGATATCCATTCGAGACGACATGTCATGGCGGTGTTGTCATCATTTTGAATTTTCTTGGTTTTGGGTTTTAGAGAAAGCTAGAGTGGGAGGTTTAAATAAATAAAATTGATCGTCGGGTCGGGGAAAAGCTACCAGTACCAACATACTACGTCACTTTCACTCCACAGAGTACTTGTCAACTACGATCACAACATAAAAGGAAGAATATTAGTAGGTTATTCGTACGATTACTCTTCTGGCCGGTTGGAGGGGCGCCGAAAACCGCTCTACCTTTGTCGTTCGCTCGACCAACGATTCAAAGGCCGGGCGTCCCTCGGCAGCGCAGCGCTGTGCGTGCGCCTTTTGTAAGAACCACAGTTTGCCAAAATACCACTATGGCATTACCCTTTGTGATTTTCAAATTAAACCGCGTGTGGTTAGTTGATGGACAGTAATCGTAGGGACTTCATCTGTACTATATTCTCCAGTTCCGCCAGAGTAAACACGTCCGACTTCTGGGTATGCGACCAGCCCAGCAGCGCCGCAAAGTTGACAAGCGCGTCTGGAATGATGCCATCACGATCGCGGAAAATGGAAATGTCAGTATCGGCGTTGTGCTTGCTCAGCTTCTGTCCGTTCCGGTAGACTAACAGCGAGACATGCCCGGATTGCTCCGGCGGTGTCCATTGGAACGCATTGTACAGAGCGACATGCAACGGTGTCGAAGCCATCCACTCCTACATAACCATGAGCCGGGGGTCGGTTCACGTAAAAAAAAACTTGAGACCTACAGTGCCCGAATCACATGCGTAATTTTTCATGCGGTGGTCATCAATAACGTTCGCCAGGTGGTAGGTCGGATGGCCGTCCGACTTGAGGAGGATTGGATCATCGTAGACGTGATCGATGAGCTCCAGCTACTTTTTTGCCAGCACGATTCTGGCCCGTCTTGCTGTAAACCAAATCATCGAACATCGGGTAATGATCGACCTTAAGCCGGACCACATATGGCTCTCCCTTGGCTGCGCGCTCGGCGGATTCTTCGGGGGAGATATCAAAGCAGGCTCGGTCATAGCCCAGGAGAAGCCCGGCTTGGTTGCGTTGGCAATTGAGCGCATCTGGGTTTGCTGCTTGTGCGCAGGGCACTCGACGACGCAATCGAGGAATTGGGTCGACATTGGACACATCCATACATTGCTTATGTGAGTGCGCCGCTGGTGCATGGCAGCTACCGGAATCCCGCAGGGAATCATCAATGGCAAAGTTCGAGAGCCTCTTCAAGTAGGCTTTCTCGCACCGTGGTCAGAATTCACGCTGGTGGCGGGCTTGTCGCTGATGATGAAACGGGACTAAGCAGGGAGGGCCAGAGGCACTGAGGCAAGATGATGATTACATAGGAAGGTAAACGGTACCTACCTAGGTACCTACCTTATTGTTACTTGAGTATGAAAGAAGTCGTCATTCATTCATTGTCACTGTCAGCCTGTATCAAACTATGTACAGGTGCGTGCACCACGGGCGTCCAATGCCCGCTAGCAGGCCAACATCTCCATCCGGTGCCCAGCAACCTTTCTGTACACAATTTCAGACTAGACACCGAGGTTCAGTTGTAGGATGCAGTCCAAGAATTTGTTGCGAGTTTCGCCAAAACTTCATGAGAAAGAGACAGAGAAAAGGAAATGCATGCAAACGAGTGTATGTACCCGGACCAGCGTCACGGAAGTTGGCAATGTACGAGTCATGACAATGATAAAGGAAATGAGAATGCAAAGGAGCGGCAGGGAAAATCACACAAGGTCGCTCCAACTATACAGTCATTCATGCAAACAGAAATGCAAAATCAAGGAGACTGTAAGGGTGGGAAAGTATCATGGAAGTGAGTGCGGTGGAGACTCGTGTAGATGATGCCCAAACTGAGCAAAATGTCTGCCGACCGCATCAGCAGAGAATAAGAATGCACGACAGTTGACAATTCGATGCGGTTCGATCCATCATCGGTGCCGAAATGGACAAAAGATCTGATCAGATGAAGACCGCCAATGCCGAAGATCATCAATCAACATCGTCAACCGAGTCGGACGACGCTAATACGACAGCATCCGGCGACCCAATCCACGGCCCGATTCGTTCAACTCAAGTGCTACATCCAGGCTCCGTGTACGGTCATTGCCCCGACACCGTCCAGTCGGGCTCTCATCAATGTCAGAAGAATGCTCTCCGTACGCATAGGTCTGCGCCCGAATGAACTTGGACCGTTGCTTGACTTTTCCGAGCCCCCGCTCGCAGTCATATTCATGTCCCTTGGATGTCATCTCCACATAATTTTGCGGGAAGCACAGCGTTTTGTGCTCAGCAAAGAAGGCACTGTAGCCTCCATCCAGAATGTAGAGCTCCGGAAAAGTTAACTTCGGATACCGATCAACATTGTAAGCGCGGTCCTTGTGGCGGATGAAGGACGCCATGATCGGAGCTCGATGCGCTGAATATTCGCAGTGGAAAATCAAGGCCGTGTTGGGCTGGGGCGAGCTAAAGAGGTCATTTGCCAGAGCCTCTTTGTCGTTGTAGTTGACAGCCCCTTCAATGTGTCCACCCTCATATTCATATTCAAAGCGACAGTCGATGATCATGATCTTCTGGAATCGGTCGTTGTATTTACCGTTCAAGATGTCAACCATGACGCTTTTGTCTATCCGCGGCAAGCTATCTGCTTGATCCTCGGGGATAAAATGAGGCAGCTGCAGTTCGTAGGGCTCATCCATGAAGGGCATTGGTGACTCAGGGCTCACTAATGATGGCTCTTTTTGTTGGATCACATCCTCCGCGTTCTCAAACATGCTCAAAGAGCGCCGGGACTGTTTGCGCGGACGTGCCAATGGATTCCCGTTTGTGTGTTTGCGAATCGCATTCGGGGAGCCAACGCCATTACCGCCGCGGCCGGATCTTAGACGCGGCCCGAGAAAATTTGAGCTCTTGAGAACCCGATCCCGTTGCGGTGATTCCTCGAACATTTCGCCGAGCGTCATCGAGTCACTTCCGCCGTTGCCGAACTTGAACTCAGGCTCTTTGCTCTCGGGCGCTGGTCTGGAAAATCCTAGTTGTGCAGAATGTGCTTTCGAACGGGCGAGTGATGGCCGCAAGAGACCAGAGCGTCTGCGTCTGCATACTGTCATTACCAATCCCAAACCAGTTTGATTATATTCCAGCATCTCTTACTCTCGAGGCGTAGATGGTGTTGTTGCGCTCTCCATGGGCGACCCAACCGGCGGGCTGGAAGAAATCATCAAGGACGTATCGCGAGTCGGTGTATCCAACGCGTCATCGGTGGAAAACGCAGGTTTGTGAGGTAGCGGAGACATGTCCATCATGTCACCAGACTCTACCGGCGAAGAAGTCAAAGGCGGAGTCTTCATTGGCTCTTCTGTAATACAATTAGAGATGCTCTGGTTCCTTTGCCTGCTATCTCTTACCTCGGCCTGCTGCATCGAGCAGCCTTGCCGTGAACAGCGATCGACGCGGAGTCGCCACCGGGGGACTGAATTTCCATTTAGCTATAAGGAACCAAGGGCCCTTTTTGTCATAAGTCACTCACCTCCGGTCGATGTAAAAGTTTTGAGACAAGTCTGCTGCCAAGGACGCTGCAGGAGAAGAACCCGGGGTAGGGCTCGCACCGAAAAAGTCCGAGCCGGAATTCTTCATGGACAGGTCTCGGAAGTTGAAGCTATTGGGACCAAAGCCTCTCCTGCCGCCCATCGACCGCACCGGCGACGGGCCCTCTTCGCGAAAGCAATGACCGAAAGTGACAGCTGCAGGCTGCATCGCTGCCAGGGGCGAAGACTGTTCCATGACCATGATTGACGCAGCCCACCAGCACAACCGCTTCCACGCAACTTGACGACAGATGAGACGGATCCCGAACTAAATTATACCCTCAATTGGAGATGCGGAGAGATGTATCGTGCCGTTCTGCCCCGGCACTCTTTACGGGCTCGCTGCAGGCAGGGAGCTACACCTCGAGCTCAGCTTGTTGACTTGGCCGATCCTCCGCAATTTCCTGACACCGGCTCCCGTCAAAAAGCCATTGTCACCGTTCCACACGGACACAAATCAATCGCAGTCGAATCGTCAGAACCAGTCTGCGTAGTTCGCCTGCCGATGGCCAGCGGACGACTGACGTCAAGGGTCCGATTAGATAGTAAAACGACGAAACCGAATGCGAACTGCAGAGAGCTCCAATGTTGACTGTTTTTCAATGGCACTCCCCCATCCAAGGATGGTCACAACCAGGGGAGAATTGAGGGAGAGAAACGAAGGAAGTGAGCAGACAGCTCACAAGCTGAGTTTGAAAGGTCTTTGAGGCTTGTTGCAATGGGCAACGGGTGTGGGGAGCATCTCCAAGTTCTAGTGCAAATACACCGGCGATACGCGCCGGCGTTCAGGTCTCGCCAATCACCGCTGGACTTAGCGCTTTTGCAGCGCTTGTTAGATTAAAAAGGTCTTAGTGTGGTTAAACCGCTTTCGTTAGGGCCTGGGGGTCATCGGTGCATGTAAACGTCCCTGGCATCACCCTCCAAGTCCCTTGCGGACGATCGATTTTTCGGCGTCTTTGTCGCTACAATGTTTCTGAGCGGCTATCTATTAATCTAATCCAAGCGGCCCTTCAAAAGAGCATATCATTTATCGTTCCCGGTCGGTCCCGGCGACCGCACGAGCACTCCGTAATCCGTACGGACAACTCGTAAAGCTATGACGTTGGCCTCTCTCGTCCACCCGGCAACAGCAGGTAACCCAGCAACCTGGGACTAGACCGGGGATCGGTTACTGAGAGTGGGTTAGTGGGCTTTTTGTTCAAAAACCGGTTTCTTCGTGGTAGACGTCGTAAGGAGTATTGAAGCGCTAACAATATGGATTCTAGTAATGCTCATGCGGGTTCGTGGGAAGCTGCAAAGAAGGACCACACGACGTCATCCCTTCCTGCGTGATCAGAGCAGCAGTGTTCCGGAATGGGCGATTTGTTTGCAAATTTACCGTCTGTTTTTGCAGAGAATAAATTTGAAGCGATGGCACCGCTTGGCAGATGCGGCTAACCGAATCCAGATGTTACCTTGATCCATAGGGCATAGGGCTGGCTGAGGCTGAAAATTGGCCAATGGATGCTTCGAAATTGATCCACTCTTCAGCCCTCCGGTATGTACGGAGTAATCCGTGGTATTATTACCTGGTTGCGACGCAAATTACAGATCTAAATCCGGCTCCAAATCTTCCAATGCTCCAAGATCTCATTAATCATTAGGATCTCGGGTTAATCGCAAATTACTCTGTACAAGTAGACCTTCACAGATCGACGAACAAGTTATTCCTATGAGAACAAGTATGTGCCAGATTCAAATATCAGGCTCGTTCCGCCAGTTCATTGCTCGGCACGTAACAAACAATGAACGGAAATTCATTTTCGGACAGTGGCCATCGTTTGCGGATGCGAACACAAGCTATGCTTCCATGGCAGTGATGAATTGACCAGACGACAGACAAGCAGAGTCGGATTGCTGCTGTTGCTTCTTCACAGAGATGCCCGGTTCTCGGCTGGAAGTTAGGATCACCGCACCATTGATCCGATGAATGAATTATCTGAATCCACATCAACCATGTCTTCTTAGCACTTGATGCAATGTGGGAATCGCAGTGCCATCATGAGACCTGATCTTTATTCACTGAAAGGTCATCCCAGGCCGCAAGTAAGTCGAGAAGTCGCAGATGACTGGTGAAAGCTGCGCAGACACTGCGACATTGAGCATGCCGAGCAATTTGGATTGGATCAAGCCAAGGGCTACGGATGAAGTACGGCATATTGGGTACTGATCGGACCGTCAGGCTCTCAGATTCGTTCAATCAAAAATGGTTGCCGCCTTCCGCCACTTTCCCAACAGACTCTAAGCACTCGTACTGATGTTTCGACGGTATCTACGTGGATTAGCAAGAGAACACGCTGTCTCACCGTTTCTCCCTATTCGCTCCTCCATATCACATCGCATGACAACCCTGCCATTTTGGCCCGCGAGGAGCTGCAGACTTCAGTTGGCGTTGTTTCTAACTCTGATTCCGGGCATTGTGAAGGCATTATGATGCAACTGGCCAAGAATTGGCTTCTAGGCGGAACCGACAGTTCATGATTGATCACTAGCGTTGGAGGAAGATTCGCCCATCCTGGCTGAAGCGGCCCAGGTAGCTCGTTTCCGTCTCCGTCCCGGCTATAGGGCCAACCAACGGGTCAATACTCAACCATTTCAGAGTGTACGATTTCATCACGTCGGATTCCGCGTCCATTAGCTCATAACGAGCATTTGATTCTGAGCGGACGCATCGATACCAAACCAAGCAGACCAAGCCCAAAACCTCACTTCCTTGATTCCAATTTTGACCAGAGATAGCTCAATTCGTGAAGAGAAACGGGTATCAATTGCACGATTTTCTATACACAAACAAAGCAAAACCATCTATAGTAGCAAGCAAGAAAAGCAAAAACACAAGGGGGAATACAGTGAATGCGATAATAGAAATTCATGCGGATGAAATCAGGTAAAGCTTCGATTCGCTGGATATGGGTAGAAACCCGTCTCCTCATCCCAGAATTGTCCCTGTTGGGAATTATCGAGAACGGCATACTCGGCCCGGCTGTGCCTGCTTTGGCTTCGTCGGTGGTGGTGGTGATGATGCGATTCACGGGTGGAGCTTCGGTGTCGCCTCTCCTCCCTGCGGGAACGTCGCTCCTCTTTGGCTGCCTGGCGATTCTCCTTAAGTGTCATCAACTCCTCCTCCTTTGCCTCTTTCTTGGCCTGCTTCTGGGCCTTCTTCTGTTCCTTCTTCTCCTTCCTCATGGCCTTCTTTTCCTTGCGAGAGAGTCGTGGGAAGTCGCCTTCGGGTCCGACCATGATGCGTCCCGGGTGCCAAATGTTCCAAGCACTCATACCGAAGAGCATCGGTACGGCTTCGAAGACGTAGAAGAAGACTTCCTTTGTCGTGAGAACGGTGAGCTTGTCTTCCTGCGTGCCCTGGGCGAATTCTGCGAGACGGTAGATGATACGAGTCTAAGCGAACCAGGGTAAGCATTCGAAGAGCGAGAACGTAGGGGAGGATGGTCGACATACAGTGATGGTGAAGAGCGTAAAGTACATCACGTAGACAAGGACACGCCACTGGCTACCCTTCTCAGGAATGCCGCCTCCACGGAGCATGACACGGTGGAACTTGATGAGGAGACCGGTAAAGCAGAAGATGAAGCACTGCTGGACAGCGATGCCACCAGTGTAGATGCGACTGCCAATGACACCGACGTTGCTCTCATCGTCGGCGCTCATGCTACCACCGACCGCTTGGGTAATGAATGCACTACGTAAACCCAGTGTTAGAATGCCTTCCGGAGAGCTTGGTGAAAGAGCGTTAGTGCTTACAAGATATCCAGCCAAACGAAGATCAACGCCATCCTCTCCGCACGAATTCCAGCAATCTTCTTCTCCGGGATATAGTAGTAGACCATGCGCCCAAAGACCATGTAGACAAAGGCATTGAGGAGGATCGGAGCGAGGTAGATCAAGAGGACCGAGGGAACCAACGCGCCGTCTTTGGTCTGATCGAGCGTCGCTTGAACGCGGAGAGCAAAGGCACCTGCTTCCCAGATCGCGGCCATAATAATGACCCAGCAGTACCGCCGTCGGTAGAGAATGGCCTGGATGAGATGAATGAAAATCAACGTGCCGAACAAGCAGGCGAAGAGAACGGCCGCTTCGCCGCTGGCGCAATAAAGAAACTGTTTGTTCTCACTGCTGAGATCTGTTGTGTTGTTTGGCTCATGTCAGCTCCATCTTTTAGGGTTCGAGGATTTGGGAAGCGGGATGGCACGTACCGCACTTCCGCGGCAAGCCCATGGTGATGGCTTTGTAGTACGAATATCACGACACACAAAAAGAGAATTGAGAGACAATTGAGAGTGTCAGCTCGTCCTTAGGTTGGAGCAATGGCAAAAGCATCGTGAGATAGAATTTTATATTACTTCGTTTGTCCTACAAGAGTTCTTTGTTTAGTTATGCGGTTGCCTGCGTGTCTATGTTGGGCTTGATACATGATCCTGGAACTAACTCCAAAGCCTTGCGGTTTAGTGTTGAAATTGAACTAACTGCACTTGGCTCGATTAACCACAGTCCAAGCCTCGAAGGAATGACCTTATTCGATCATTCGGTCTTGTCAAGGAAGAATCGAGGACTAAGTTTGATGGCAAAGTCTTCGGCGGTCCTCGTTTATTTTCTTTGAATAAGGTACCATGAGTTTCGAGAAGTTCTTTATGCATGTTCTCGTACGAGTAAGTACTGATCTCCATAGTTACATCAATTCTCCATCTATTGTTCAAAGACCGAGGCATAAGATGCCATTGGAGTTCGGCCAATTGCGGGATCGAGAGCACGTCCTGTCTGTCAACAACTTCTTTCCGTATCGAGCACATAGCTCTGTGATCTCCATGCAGGACAAGCTTTGCTTCGCTGAAGTCTCATGGTTGACAGGTGACAACAAGGCAACCTCTTTTTTCGACGCCGTTTCATCTATGTTTAGAATCGGGGCCATTGACCTGCAAATTGTAATCCAATCGGTAACTTTGAGTTAAATCCTAAGCTAAATTGACTTCGTACGAGTATGGTAAATTACACTTAACGTGGCAGTCCACATTCTATATCCGGCCTGAGGCTCTGCATATCAGAAGCCCAAAGGTATGGCGCTATTCCCTGATAGGGTCTGATATTCCAAGACAGGAAGGGCCATGATTGGTTCGGTAAGTTCGGTTTTACTGTTAGGCTGCCACGAATTCGGCACTCCACATGTTTGTTTTTATCCTCCGACTGTTAGCTAAGAGCCAACTGGATTAAGGCTTGGATGAGCTGCTAAAAATGTAGGTCAATTGTGATGCCTGATTTTGAGTTCAGCAATGACTTCATGACTGCTACATTCATATCATCAGATCAATGGATCGAACCGCTCGGTGAATGCCGGAGGAGATCAGTTACTGCACTCCAGCTTGACTGTAAAGTCCTCTCGGCGATGTTCCGATCGGAACTCTGTACACGGCACATGTGTCCCTCTTCCATCGGGCTATTTTCCGGAAATCCGTGTCATGGTTATCCGTTTACTAGATACATAAAGCACAAAACCTCTTGCGACATTCCGAGTCGTTATAGTGTAGAAAGTTCTATTCTAGGTCTAACGAATTAAACCAACTGTTGCTTGACCAACACAATGTCACCAAGCGCCCGCCCCTCGTATCGCATCGCCTCCATCCCCGGAGACGGGATTGGCCCGGAAGTTATTTCGGCGGGGATCACTGTTCTCCAGAAACTGGCGTCCACCTTAAACACGTTCGATATTGACTTTGAGAACTTTGATTGGAGCAGTGACTACTACAAGAAGCATGGCCGGTACATCCCTGAAGGAGGGTTGGAGAAGCTGAAGCAATTCGATGCCATTCTCTTTGGCGCGGTGGGGGCACCTGGTATGTGCCTAGAAATCGTATCATTTTGCCCTTGTTTCTCCGGAGGAATCCTGGATTAACGGAATTGTAGATGTCCCAGATCATATCTCCCTTTGGGGCCTGAGGTTGGCCATCTGCCAGCCACTTCAGCAGTATGCCAATGTCCGACCAACCAAGATCCTGCGAGGGACGCAGTCGCCGCTACGGAATTGCTCGACCGGTGATCTAGATTGGGTCATCGTTCGTGAAAATTCCGAAGGTGAGTACGCCGGACAGGGCGGACGGAGCCATGTTGGTAAGCCGTGGGAAATTTCGACGGAAACGGCCATCTTCACCCGTCACGGCGTGGAGCGGATTATGCGGTTCGCCTTTGAGACCGCACGGAGCAGGCCAAGGAAGCAGTTGACCGTCGTCACCAAGAGTAATGCCCAGCGCAATGGTCTGGTCATGTGGGATGAAGTCGCTGCGGAGGTTGCCAAAGACTTTCCGGATGTTAAATGGGACAAAATGCTGGTGGATGCCATGACGGCCAGAATGGTTATGAACCCAAAAAGTTTGGATACAATTGTTGCTACGAACTTGGTACGTCGAGCAACTAATGCCTTACTGGGGAAATGCTGTACTGACAACTAAACAGCATGCCGATATCCTGTCCGACCTCGCCGCAGCCTTAGCTGGCTCTATCGGCATTGCGCCCACTAGCAACCTTGACCCGACAAGGCAAAACCCATCCATGTTTGAGCCCATCCATGGCTCCGCTTTTGACATCACCGGCAAAGGAATTGGTATGTCATCCCAACCATTGTATATCATGACCTTCATACTAATATCGCCCAGCCAACCCAGTCGCGACATTCTGGACTGCATCGGAAATGCTGGCCTGGCTTGGTGAGAAAGAAGCAGCGAAGATACTTCTCGACAGTGTTGAGACCGTCTGTGAGAAAGGAATTGTCACGAGGGACCTTGGAGGGACCGCGACGACAGCTGAGGTGACAAATGCTGTGTGTGATGAGATTGAGAAAGTGATTTTGAAGAGAGCATGAGTGTGCTCACATATGCAATATTCTATAATTGTGTTTAGATACAAGACTGCGGAGACGAATTGGCCCGAACAGATCAAGATGAATGAAATGTTGCTCCCTACCCTAGATGTGGAGCAAGGCACGTGAGCATCTAACCTTTCAAGGCCAGCGTCATAGTAGGAGGAGCTTATCGCTCTTATCAGTCAACGCCAAACCAGATACGGAATGTGTAGCTTTGATGCTCACTCGAAATTTTCAATTGCTTAAGCTCATCTCAGTAAACACGACACTATTGCGCGGCCAATTGATTCTGTTTCACCATGTCGAGCCATCCGCCGTCAAAGAAACGTCGCCTCGAATCATACAATGTAGATGTCAAGCTGGTCGAAATCTACGAAGACCTAGCCAACGAGAAAGACGATGTCCGTCTCAAAGCGGCCCAGGAACTGGTGTCCAGATTCACACCAGAAAGCAGCCCGACCGAGGAACAGATCCAGAAAGCTCTGCGCAGGTTATTTCGCGGTCTATGCAGTGGACGAAAGGCCGCCCGGGTCGGCTTTTCGATCGCGTTGACCGAAGTCCTCGCGCAGGTGTTTTCGGTCCCGCGGCCTGATGGATCGGAAGTAACTGTTCCAAAGGTTTTGGATATTTTGGAGTCTACGACGGATGCCGGGGGTAGTGAGTCGGGACAGGTTAGTTTGCTTTGTCTGATGTTGGGGAAGAAGGCAAGATCTAATGCTGTGGCAGGAACACCGAGACCATCACTTTGGCCGACTGTTCGGCGCAGAGGCCATTATCAAGTCCTCGATACTCTTCAAACCGGATGTGACGCTCGAAGAGTGGAAGCGACTCGTTGCACTCGTAGTTCAACTTGGAAAGAAGAAACCATGGCTACGGGAGGAGTGCGGATGGATTTTGTACCGAGGCATATTTGATCTGGCCAGTCAAAAGGACGATGTGAAATACGCGGAGGCTCTCATTGAGGAGATACGCGCTCAGGATCTTATCAAAACTCCGGAAGGGGTTGCTCTCTGGCTGGCGGTGAAGGATGCGTTTCCCGGTGCTGCTTTGCCAGAGAATATCTGGAAACACAACGATCCATTGGACAGTCGAGAGAAGCATGTCCTGACCAAAGTAATGAAGGAATCATCGTCTGCGGATGAAGATTCACAGAATGGTGTGGCAAAGAACCAAACCGGTGTCTGGAATCCTAAAGTTCACTTTGCATGGGATGCTATTCTTTCAAGGATCTCCGAACCGAGTTCGCGTGACAAGTCCAAAGAAAAGACCAAGTCATCGCGCCTAAGTTTTAGCGACTTTTGGACAGAAATTGTGGACAGTATGTTCTATCTGCCTTGTCATTTTGGCTCTGCTAACAGTTCCAGATGGCCTTTTTGCCGCTGCGTCATCGGAAGAGCGGAAATTCTGGGGCTTTTCGTTGTTTAACAAGGTCCTGAACGAGTTACCATCGCATCTGGCATCGCAGACCTTCTCAAAGAACTTGGTCAGGTGTCTCACAAACCAGCTTGCGGTCGAGGACCGCTATCTCCATCGCATGGCTGTCAAAACTGCCAAAACAATTCATAACCGCGTATCCAAAGAACCCGAATTTGCCACGGCTGCTGTTAACGGTCTTCTGGGACCTTCTGGGTCGGTCATCTTCGATCAGGTCACCAAGACAAAGACCGTGGAGAAGATCATCACGGAAGCTAGCCCTGCTGCTCTGGGCGATATTATCTCCTTAATTGATCGTCTAATGGCTCGTCCTGGCACCGGCGAAGCGCCGCCGGCAGCTTCGCATCGCCAGTCCCTCGCCAACCTTCTCATCGCGGCTGTTCGCGCCCGAAGCTCGGCTGGTACGGAGTATCGGCCGATGATGGAGATGATTCTGTCCACTCTGGTTCGATACGCATACTCGACCGGCGAGGCGGACAAAGCACAAGAACCTCCGGTGTCAACGGCGACGCAGGAATATCTCCGGACCAGGATAAACACCTGTTTGAACAGTTTGGTTGCCAACAGCGAGAATCCCGCAGGGATGGTATACCGCGCCGTGCGGCAGATCCGCGACGCACAAAAGTCTGGAACTTTTGTCGTCAAGATGGATGATGCTATCACGGAGTCGTTGGAAAAGGGATTCAAGTCATTGAAGAAGCTGAGCAGCAAGGTAAGCAATCTCGCAAAGTCCTCGGTGTGGTGCTTTTCTCACCACGAGCAGGTCAAGCACGAAGGCGACAAGGTCGAACCCAGCGTTCGGGCTTTTCAGCTTCTCTATTCGATGACGTTATTGCAAGTGTACAATGGCGATGGGGATGCAGTGACGATGCTCGACGAACTAGAGTTCTGCTACTCCAAGTTCTGGGGCAAGAAGTCAAAGGAAGACACATCTGACGCGTCGAATGCGTTGGTAGAAATCCTCCTGAGCTTTGCGTCGAAGCCGTCGCAGCTGTTCCGACGCATGAGCGAGCAAATCTTCAGCGTGTTTGCAGGGCAAATCACTGCGGATGGCTTGCAGTCGCTAATTGATGTGAGTGGTACCTCTGCATCCGAAAACAAGTCACCGCTAACGTTGTCTACAGGTCCTCGAAGCCAAAGAGAACCTTTCCGGCCAGCAAGAAATGTTTCAACGAGAAGACGAAGATGATGATGAAGACGAAGAAATGTCTGATGCGGACGATCTAGACTCTGACGTGGAGGTTGTTGACGCAAGCGATGAAGAGAAATCCGGTTCAGGGTCAGAAGACGAGAACGAGGAAGAGCTCGCAGCCTTCGATGCCAAGCTGGCGGAAGCCCTAGGCACGCGACGAGCCGACGAAGACCTCGCCGCCAACGACTCCTCATCTGACAGCGGCGAAGAAATGAATGACGAACAGATGGAAGCCGTCGACGATATGCTCGCTCGCGTATTCAAAGCCCGCAAACAAGCCCTCAACAAAAAGCGCGACAAGAAAGACGCGCGCGAGACGATGGTCAACTTCAAGAATCGCGTGCTCGACCTACTCGAGATCTACGTCAAGAAATGCACGTCGAGCGTGCTGGCGCTGGATCTCCTGCTCCCGTTGCTGCGGCTCACCCGGACGTCGACCGTCAAGCAACTCTCGCAGAAGGCGGGCAATGTGCTGCGCGAGTATACCCGACTGTGCAAGGGGAATGCGCTGCCAAAGTTGTCGTCCGATGCTGACGGGGAGGATCAAGTTAAGGCTGCCTGGGAACTGCTCCGCGCGATCCACAAGGAGGCCATGCTTTCGGGTCCAGCGGCGCATGCCGCATCGGCCAGCCAGGCCAGTCTGCTGCTCGTCAAGGTGCTCGTTGCGCATGACAAGAAGAATATCTCTGCGGTGGTGGATCTCTACGCGGAGACGCGCAAGACGCAGCTGCTTAGCAACAAGTGCCATGTACAGCCGACGTTCTTTACGGATTGGAATAATTGGTGTGTGAATGCCAGCAAGACACTACGGGAATGACCTGTATGTAATACTATATAGCTGTATATACAAAAATAATATATATATATATATATATATATCTCATGACCATAATGTGGATCAAAATCCAGTAATGTATCTATGCTCCTTTGTTTCAGCCAAAACTTCAAATTTCATTCCCACGCTGACCTCGCCCTCTGCTCGCGGCGCCCCCAACATGCCAAAGCACGGCTTGTATTTGATCCCCTCATCCACGCGCCGGAACGACATGAGTGTGTTCCAGGGCTCTGTCTTGTGCTTCTCCGCCGTCGACGGTTCCACATTAGGAACCTGGCAGCGTGCACAGCGAGCGACGATATCAACATCAATCGGTCCGTCCTCCTCTTTTCCAGACAATCGGACAAGCTTCCATGTATCCTCTGACCACGGCACGTTCCCTTTGACGATGATATTGGGCCGGAACCGCTCGACAGTTATCGGTCGCTCGCCCTTGGCCACGAGTCGGGAGTTCAAGTCTGCCAGCGACGCCTCAGACGCAATCAGGACCGGGTGGACGTCCGGGAAGAACGTATCCTGAGTGCGGCCAAGGCGCTGCGGCGCGCCGTTGCCGCGCAGCACACGCGGGGTTGGGCCCTTGTACGCGAGACACACACCCCGGCCGAGGAACCGCGAGAAGGGCTCATTAACCTCCGGGCCATACAGGTATCCATCCGTTTGGATGTCCCAGATTTTCAACTGTGCCAGAGTGGTGTTGTCGCGGAGCCAATCCGCGGTGGGATGCGCGGGAATAGACACCTTGACATCCTCATCTTTGATGCTCAAGATCAAGGAATTGCCATCCTCGCTCAGCGCCGTGTTGATCAGCGTCATCTGCGGGATTTGCCGAATGGTCAAGAACTCGTGTGTCGTCGCGTCGACGAACATCCATCGTCGGTCGAGATCCAAGCCATGGGTGCGGAGTGTGGTCTTGCGGACGGTGATCCCACGGCAGGATTTGACTGGGTAGACCCGTAGTTCAACAACTTCCGTCGTCTCACCCTTTTTCCGACGGAGTAGTTGAAGCGATGGTAGCAGCTGTGGCCATTGGCGGCGAATTGTCGGGGCGAGGACAATGGGAATCAGGATGGCTGCACAGACTGAAACGGTCGAGAGAGAGACGGATGAAAGACGGAGTTTCAAGGTGTCCATGATTCCTTTCCCAGGTATCACCCGATATATTTTGGCTCTAAGCGATATCTTCTCTGTCTTAGGGGCATAGAGTTTCCGCCTCAGGCGAACGGGTTCCTGGATATTCAGATTGGTTGTGCTAGAATTGAGTCATTGCCACGGCTATTCAAGTCTCGAGTACCGTAAACAATGAACTGTGCAAGATGATGCCGGACAATGATGTCCCGCGTTGAAAAGTCGGATGTGGTCCGAGATTATCAACATCGACCCCCACAGCTGATAAATCTGGAGCCTATCAGTCAGATCTCGACCATTGTCCGCCGGAGGTCTCTCGTAGTGGCTGCGAGTCATACTTATGCAGTCTTTAATGAAATCGTAAGGTATTTACCAATTGAGATATCACGTATATGCATACTACTTGTGAATATACATGGTCAAGACTCGGAACTGCGTACTCCGGCGGTTTCCGCCTCGTCAATCCAACAGGTTACCAAACTCTTGATCAAGGCCACGGCAACCTCCCGCCCCAGCTCCAGCGAATCGGTATCTGTGTCGGCAGGTACGTGAAAGAAGACCACGGACCGAGCTCGGTTTTCAGCCAGCGCTTGCGCCAGGCTTGAGTAAAAGATAAACTCACACAAATAGCGGCCCCCGTCATTCGACAAGCGGAGCTCCGCCTGTGGAGGCGCAAAGGATTGCCAAATTTGCAGTATATGTTCATCCGGTGGATACGGAACTACCCGTGGTTTCGACCCGGCCTCGGTTCGGTCCGCCTGGTCGGCGAGACCGGGCTTGAGAACGGGCGGGAACCCCTGGTCCTTCCAGATCTTCTCGCCATATTCGTAGCCAATAACGCCGTCGACATCCGTGATATTGTAGTCGTCGCGGTGCGCTAGCGTTTCCACCGAGTAGTAATCCCGGCTGGACGCAATCCCCATGTGGATGATCACGTCTGGTCGTTTGCCGCCATGGGTCTCTGCAAACTGTTTGAGGATGAATGGCAGTTCCCGGCGCACTGCAGCATACGACACAGGGATGGCAGGCGGATGCACATAAATTTCAATTTCTCTCGACGAAACAGCGGCAGAATCCGGCTGCTTCTTGGACGACAGCGTGATGGATGGCGGGAGAGACGTCGCAATCAAATGGGACGCATTGATCCGGTTGTTTTTGAATGGCTGTTCCTGTCAGCAAGGCTCCTCCGCCGTTCACTACAATGTCTGGGGCAATCAGTACCCCATAGCCAGTCACGAGAACCGTGACCTTGTCCGTGCCTGACCCTGGAATGGGCTCGGATGCATCCGCGCCGATGTCTCCCATGGTTTTAGGCTTCTCTCAACCGCTCCTCCGTTTGGCAAACACGGACACTGCCAGCCACTTGACCAGGGGTGAGCAAGATCCCAGGTCGCCGGCTGCACCAGCGAAAAAGGATGCTTCCTAGT